>NW_007728450.1:102072-107222 GCF_000696425.1 Galeopterus variegatus | reverse complement strand
TGTATTGTATATTTCAAAATTGCTAAGAGAATAGATTTTAAATGTTCTCACTATAAAAAAAAAGACAATTATGTGAGGTGATGGATATGTTAATTAGCTTAATATAATCATTCCACAATGTATACATGCATCATAACATCACACTGTACCCAATAAATATATACAACTAGTTTGTCAATTAAAAATAAAAATTTAAATTAAAAACTATTAACAGAATGGAAAAAAAAGCCATACGGGGGGGGGGGTTAATATTTGTAAATCATTTGTATGTTAAAGGATTTGTACCCAAAATATACAAAGATACCTTAACAATGAGAAAACAAGCAACACAATTTTAACAAGGGGCAAAAGATATGAACACACTCTCTCCAGAGAAGATACATACATTGCACAAGCACACACACAAAAAAACACAAATAAAAACAAACAAAAAACACAGATGGCAAATAAACATATAAAAAGATATTGATACTGAACATCTAAAAATATGACAATTCCAAATGATGGTAACAGTGTAAAGCAACAGAAACTTTCATTTATTGCTGGTGGGAATGCAAAATGGTACAGCCACTTTGGAAGACAGTGTGGCAATTTCTTACAAAGTTAACCATAGTGTTATTATAAAAACCACCAATGACACTTCTAGGTATTTAGCCAAATGAGTTGAAAATTTATATCCACACAAAAAACTATAGTTGCCAAAAAATGAAAGCAGATAATAAGTCCTCTAATAGGTGAATAAATAAACTGTGTTACATCCATACAATGTAACATTATTTAGCAATAGAAACAAAATCAGCTACCATGCCAAAAAAAGACCATGAGAATCTTAGAATATTGCTAAGTAAAAGAAGCCAGTCTGAAAATACTGCACAGTATAATTCCAACTATTTGACATTCTCAAAAATGCAAACTATAGAGATAGCAAAGAGAACAGTAGTTGCCAGTGTTTGGATGGAGTGGGGCTGAAAAGGTGAAGCAAAGGGAATTTATAGCACAATAAAACTATTTTATATGACATTATAATGGCAGATATATTACATTATGCATTAAACCGATAGAACTGTACAACAAAAAACCAAAACACTAAAAATGATTAGGTTTTGTAATGATGAATATACTAATTATTCTGATTTAAGCATCACATATTGCACACACGTATTGATATTCAATCTGTTCCCCACAAATATGTATAATACACCGTGTTTCAATTTTAAAAGGAGGGGAAAAGTAAAAGGAAACCTTAATGTAAACTATATACTTTAGTTAACAATAATGCATCAATATTGATTTATTAATTATAATAAATATGCCACACTAATGTTAGTAATGGGGGAGGGCAGGAGTAAGTAAAGTATATTGTAAGGCTGTACTATCTGTTTAGCTCTCCTGTAAGTCTAAATCTGTTCTAGAAATAAAATCTATAGATTAAAACAAAAATATTCTAAAGTTGAGCACAGTATGACCCTGGCAGAATACCATTATTCACTGCTTATGACAAAGTAGACTCAAAGTATGTTGGCCAAATTAAAAAGGTAAATCTCTTCGTTGTAAACATCCCTATGCCCTGTTCCAGGCCATGTGTGTCATCCAGATCTATGTTTGCTGTCTAACCTCACCATTCCTGTCTATCGTCAAGGTAATAAAGTTCTGCTTTCTATGACAACAGATAGTATGTGTTCTCTGGGAGGTATTGACAGGCCTGCCTATGCACGTGAAGGAAGTGTACTTTGAAGGTCACATGCACATTTAAGCAATAGATACAATCTGTTTGTTCAAATCCCACCATGTCTCTGAATTTGGTGTCCTGATGTTGCATAGGGACTCCACTGAGTTTCTGTTTTAATCTACCTTCTAGGAAGTGATTCAGCCACTATTTCCCTTGTACAGTTGCATGTATAATAGTAATAATAGCAATTATATTACTAATATAATTAATAACATATTAATATGTTAATAACTTATTGATGTGTTATATATTATTATTATGATGTTCAATAATGTTGATGATCATTCATTATATGACATAGTGTATCAAGTGCTTTTTATTATAACTTGTTTTTTATGCTCACAGTAACTCAATGATAAAGTTATAACAGTTATATCTTATTTTACAAGGAAAGACATCAAGAATTTGAAAGGTTTAGTAATTTGCCCAGGATCTCACAGCTAATAAGTGACACAGGCAAGTTTTAAAGTAAGGCAGTAGGACTTCAGAACGTGCACTTTTATGGTCTCTGTATATTGTATTCAGAGAGCTGCTCTCAATATTCTAGACTGTGGAATTAATCTGAGATGCACTGTGGTATAGTGGAGACTGTATGGACAGGAAGTCAGAGTTTCTGCAAAAGTCGCTCTATGGTGGGCCACTTGAGTTCTTAGAAAATTCAGTGGTTTTTTTTTTTAATTTGTAAAATATAGCTAAGTCTAATTATCTCCCAAAATGTTATAAATATTCTTTGAGAGGTTGTATATAAAAGAGAATATAAAGTAGATTTTATAATGAAAACCACTATATTCATGTACATTTTTATTGAGATAGAATAAAGTAAAGGCACAAATCTTAAGGGTATAATGAAAAGTATTTTGATAAATGCGTACCTCCTTAAAACCAAAACTGCAATCAAGACAGAACATAACCTTTACCCTAGAAAGTCATCTCATGCCCTTTTCTGTCTATCCTCCAGTGGTTACCACATAGAAGTTCCTGATCTCCCTTAAAGAAGATAATATTGTCTGTACTTTTAGGACTGGCTTCTTTGCTGAGTGCAATGCTTTTGAGATTCATCTTTGTCTTTGCATATATTACTAATATTACAAGTTTGCTCCTTCTAATTATAAATAGTACTTTATTGTACAAATAGACTAAATTTGTTTATCAATTCTCCTATTGATGGATATTTGTTTTGCTTACAATAATTTGTTACATTGATTAAAGCTAAAATGAACAGTCATTAACAATACATCCCATGGACATATACTTTCATTTTTTTTCCTTCAAATACTTAGGATTGGAATTGTTGGACCATTAGACAGGTGTTTGTTTAACTTTGTAAGAAACTGACAGTTTTGCACAGTAGCTTAACAATTTGACATCCTTTCTTCAGCAATGTATGAGAATTCCAGTCGTTTCCTATCCTCTCCAACATTTGGTATTGCTAATCTTTTAACTTTATCTCTTGGATGTATCATGATACTTATTCTGGTTTTAATTTATATTTTTCTGATGAAAATACATTGAATACCTTTTTATGTGTTTATGACAGCTCATATAACTTGTTTTTGGAAATATTGTAATCATAATCAAGATTTAGTAGTGCTAATGTAAAGGTTAACAAATAGAGCAATCGAACAAAATATAGAGTTTAGAAATAGGCCCACACGTTATATGGAGACATAGTTTTTAGCAAATATATAGGTATATTTTAATGGGTAATGGAAAGTCTTTTTAACAACTAAGTATCTGCGTGGAAAGAAAATTAATCTTACTTCACTGAAATTTTTCATCTTGGAACTTGGCAAGGATTTCTTACAAAGAATGCAAAAGCACTGACCATAAAAGAAAAATTTATTAACTTGTCTTCACCAAATATAAAAATTTCTTCATATGAAAAGGCATCCATAAAAAAATACAAAAGGCAAACCACAGACTGGGAGAAAATATTTGCAACATATATCTGACAAAGGACTCATATCCAGCTTATATAAAGAACTCCCCAAAATAGATTTTTACATGAAGTTCCAATAATCACAAGAACCCCTAAATTTACATTATTTAACAGAGTTTACATGAAACATCAAATCTCATGCATCTTAACCTCTCTCAAAAGTCCATGAAGAATCTATTTAATATCACTTCAGTTGAAAATTAATGCTTGAATGTTGACATGTAAAAAGCACTCTAAATAAGATAACACCCATATTTGTTTTGTTTTGCTGTTTTTATTCTCTCCCCATCCCTCCAGGAAGTCTTTCTAGGGAACCTCACTGTCAAAAAGAAGGCTCTGCTACCTGTAAGGCTGCTATCCTGCTGCCACAACCACTTAGCTGTCCGAAGTTTGACCAAAAGCAGCAGTTTACCCCTGTCTCTGGCTGGCATATGTGCTACCACAAAGAGGTTCTGTGATTTGTTTAAGGCTCCATTTGAATTGTGATGGACGTAGTTTTCTGATTAATTCTAAATATTCCAGTTTTCTGATTAATTCTAAAAAACAAACAAACAAAAACAAACTTTAGTTCCTTTGAAGAGTAAAATGATACAAATCTAAATATGTCAGGGTCTCAGATCTCAGTGAATACATCTATCATCTCCCAATAAGTTTTTTCATCTGCCTGATATGATGGCAATCTAGTGAAAAGGACACTCTGATAACTATGGGAAGGAAACTTTAAATACAGTGGAAAAATAACATATCATTTTTGATGAAAGCATAATGGCACTAGTCTCCCACAATGTGCATTAAGCCTTATCTTACACCCAGGGTTTGTCCAATTAGTATCCTACCATGCCATCCCTTTGAGCAACCAGAAGGCTTGGAGGGCACAGCTCATCTCCCACCTTTTTGGGAAGCCATGGTTCTTATGACCTTTTCTATCATTGCCACAATGCCTTGCTCATTAAACAATACCTGAATTAAATTTTTTTCATAGTCTTATCATTATTTTTATAAATTATACAGTTTAATTTTTTAAAATGTGCATATTTGTGCTTTGTTTCAGTAATGCAATTATATGTAAATTTGAAGTAGTTCGTTCTTGTGGGTCAATCTGTTACTTCTGCAGTATTGTGTCCCCCCAAAAAAAGTTGTATTCCTGAAATATGAAACCTAATTTATAAACAATTTTGAAATATAATAATTTATACTTTGGAAGTTTATGAAAATGTAAAATAAGATTAACTTTATAGCTATCCCCAAGAAGTCAGTTTGTATCACCAGTACTCCACAAGGTTCTGTTAACAGTAGCGTCTGCCTGAGCATGTGTGTATCTGGCTCCTCCTCCCTTCCACCCATGCCTCAATGATGACACTATAACCATATAGACTTAGTCTATGCCTGTGTTCCTAAACACTTTTTAAAAATGATACACTTCTGGGCCGGCCCGGTGGCGCACTGCTACAGTGTGCCGCTTGGGAGTGCAGCGGCGCTCCC
>NW_007728450.1:100576-101554 GCF_000696425.1 Galeopterus variegatus | reverse complement strand
AGTGTGCCGCTTGGGAGTGCAGCGGCGCTCCCGCCAAGGGTTCAGATCCCACATACAGACCAGCTGCTCATTGGCTGAGCGAGGTGCGGGCGCAACACCGAGGGTTGCGATCCCGTTGCCGATACCGTTGCCGGTCCCGGTCTGGTACGGGCGCGACACTGAGGGTTGCGATCCGTTGCCAGTCACGAAAAAAGACAAAAAAAAAAAAAATGATACACTTCTACCCGGAATATGGTATGTGGTCTCCAGGTTCTTCACTATTACATGGTACATCACTTAATACGTTATACGTTATTCTGTTTAGGGCATTTGAGCTAAAAATTAAGAATAAACTTCAGGAAAAAAAAAGAGGTATCACATTGGATTATTAACAATCAATAATTTGATTAAGTAATATTAAGTCTTATAGTTTCTAAGCTACATAAATCATAAACTCAAGTATATGGTGTCCATGTAGTGAACAGAATAGAAAATAAACAATATTTACTTTTAAAATTTGCTGCTTCATTCATGCAGTTAAGCTGTATATATAAAATAGTGTACTCACTGAGGGAACAAAGGGGCAGGGGATTAGAAATTTCCAATTCTCTCCACATAGTTCTTGATTCTGCCACTATCAAATAATTAGAGCATCATGGAGCTTAAATGGGCTTTAGAGATCATCTTATTCAGCATCATTTTTATTGTAAATTCTTAAATCACAAAAGGGTAACAATCCTCTAAACAAATATAGGTTAGCAGAGGAAATAGTTGATTATATGTTTCTACTATAGTTACTTAAAACTCTAATTTGGGTACTAAAGTAACTATTAAATAGAATTCTGTGAATTAATCACATCATTTACAGTTCAGAAGAATCACAGAAATTTCTCTTACGTGAATTGTATTTGAGAATAAAAACACAAATGGATATGTCTTTCCCACAATCAGTTATAAAATCCATGTTAGTAATTCTGCTATTTAAATGTTTTTTTTTTT
>NW_007728450.1:95250-100049 GCF_000696425.1 Galeopterus variegatus | reverse complement strand
TTTTTTTTTTTGAAAAATGAAATCAGTTACTCAAATAGAGTATATCAGATATAATATTAAATTTTTTCATCTTAAACTTTAACTAGCAAACTCAGTAACTTCTTTTAAATTATAAACGAAAAAAATCAACTATAGGAGCTAGTAGGGCAAATTCATTTCTCTCAAATGCTAAACGTATTTATAAATATAGAATCCTATAGCTTCTGCGGGTGTATTCAAGAGCATCTCTATTCAGTAAAGAAAGTCCTAGACCCATCGCTGAAAGACATTATATATATATAAATATATATATATATATTTAAAGACCTCAGTCAAGGAACTATCTCATAACTTCCTTCTGTAATACATCCCAAAGTTTTGGAACCCTATTGTCAGGAATTTCTTCTCCCTATCTAACCTACATCACTCATGCTTCAGTTAAGTCCATTACTTCTTCCTTTTTCTTTTTTTTTTTTTTTCCCTCAGTACAAATCAAAAACTGCTGAATAGAATTGATTTAGAGATTGAAACAAGTAGAATTGTATCCTGAATCATTATTTCTCAGAAGAGAACATTCTAAAAACAGAGCCATTTGAGTAACCTAAATAGAATTAAATGTAGAAAATTAACAACACTAAATAAATTTTACTCAAATAATTTGTAAAATTCTTGAGACATACCAGACATACCAGTAAATTTACATACTATAGTAAATTTACTTTTTTCTTCATTCATACTGCCAATTCCTTAGGTAAACAAAGGTAAATGCTCTTATTACATTAAAGGCAAAAGAAACAGAAAAATACATGTAGGCATATGTTCAAAAAATTCAGAATACGTAGATCTCTCTAGAGTGAGAGAGAGAGAGAGATCTACATACTCTGACTTTTTTTATTCTTTAAAAAAATGCATTTCAAATTTCTTTGACTTATAGGAGCTTATTCCTAAATGAATATTGTAATTTCTATTCAAGTTGGTGAAACACAGTCACCAAGTGATTATAACAACTTAGAAAAAGTTATAAAAGCATAGGCTGGAATGGACATCCATGTGCTGACATTCTCAGGTATTTTTTGTTAAACCAAGTTTGCATCCTTCACATTATTAGCCCCCCATAGTTTGATTCGTAGCTCTATGCTTATGATTCAAAGTTCAAGAAACCACGAGAAATCCTTCTCTTTACAAGATACACCACAGATAGACATGGGGATCACTCTTTAATAAAAATGATACTTTATAGTCTATGTAAACTTAAAGATTTCCTGTAGTACCTGTAGTTGACCTGAATCTGCACACAGCCACAGAGAAAAATTAGCCAGGTGACACCAAACCTGGAACATTTTATCTGTAGAGAGGAAAGCAGAATTTCAACAGAAAGAGAAAATTGACTTTTAAGAGATTTCAATTCAGACAACCTTGGTTAATCAAGGTGCTGACATTACAAATCCTTTGTACTTGACATGACTTTGCAGGTACAGTATTGCAAAAAGAAACTTTTTTTGGCTTCTATCACAGTCCAACTTGAAACCATTAAAGAGATTTTTCTCTGCAAAATTTTTCTTTTCACCTTTTACTAGCTACCACATCAGTATATTTTAAGCAATCAAATAGTATATGTTCAACCTCTCTTTTGGACATTTTGTTGAGCTTTAAAATAATTGAATGTGTGTCTGTGTGAGCGAGAGAGAACAAACTTTGTAAAGAAGTATGTCATAATCAGTTGAGTATAAAATTTTTCCAAATCCCATAAAAGAGGAACACAAACAACAAATAACTCTTAACTACAGAAATATGTTTCCAAACCTACACAAACTCCCTAATCTGAAATTAAGATTTTTTTTTTGAAAATATGGATTATGGACCATTTACATTGGATTCACCTGTGATACCAAAGACATAGGTTTCCGAGCGTCAGCCCAGACTTACTAAATAAAAATTTTTGAAGGTGGGTTTTGGAAATTTGCATTTTTAACAGCCTTCTTGTGTGATTAACCTAGCCACCAAAATTTGACAACTACTCTTGTACAGTTTTACAGACATTGAAAAAAACAAAACAAAACAAAATCCTCTTTCAACAGAAAAACTTGGATGATGTCAAGGTTTAAGTCCCTTTAGACTGATTAACTTGTTTGAAACAGAGATCTCTTCCTTTGGCCAGAAAGCCATCTCATTAATACTGCTCTTGGCTTTAAAAGCAAGGGAAAGCAAGTAACAGAATAAAAACAATAACCCCAATGCAGAAATCTCCTGGAGGACAGAGACTATTTGGTTCACATTGTGTACCCAGCATAGAGTAGGCATGTAAATATTTGCCAAATGGGTGGGTGAACATGATCAGAAAGTTTGCCTTATCAGTCAAAAGACAATCAACTACTTTTTCAAAGCACAGGAAAGTCTTTTCCAGAATGTATAACTGGCTACTTGAATAATCTATCTCCTAAGTAGTTGAAGGCAATAGTGTGTGTGGGAGACTAATAGAAAATTACCAGCCAAGAATGGAAGAAAGCTGTGTTCTTGACCTTCTCTGTGCTTTTCCTTTTTGCTATGCAATTGGCACTATTGTTTTCATCACGGCTGCTTACAGTATTCTTTGTAGACAATTTATTGATGCACTATTTTTCTTTCTGCAGCTTTCCATTTTATTTCTTTCTTTTAGATTTTCAGTTTATTTTTTCAGATGTGTTTATTTTATTGCAAAAATGTAATGTATATATGTAAAATGATGAGAAAGTTGAGACTTTACCTGCATATCTTAATGCATTGATTTTAAAGCATTAAATTTTGGACATAAACTGAGTTCTACAAAGGGCAATGATCAATACCTAGAGAACAAGTGAAACACTCTAGCAAAGGCTAGTTATATTATGGTGGACCAAAGCAAAGAGTTTTGTGAATAAAAATTTCATAGTATGAAGAACGTATGCAAATTGAATAATAAATTCATGTAAATATTTCTACAAAATAAAAGTATATATTCCAACAGTCAGACAACGTTAAGGTAAATCCCTTGACCTGTTTATTATAGTTCTGACTTTCTGAAAACTTGGTAAAATAAAGTTCATGATTACTTAAATAAGATAGTTTGATAAAACAAAGTGGGAATACTAAACCTGGTGGGTCGTTTTAAACTGGGATGGATTTTATGACCCTAGCAAAGGAATTACCTGCCGTCATTCTCAATATAAATTTATACTCATGTGCAGCATATATTTTAAGCATTACATACTACTTATAAATAAGATAAGGCACTCATGGAAATCTTCTGTTGCCTTCTTAAATAGTATTAATTAATAAACAGTTTATTTGTCCCAGAAAAGTTTTAAGTATTATCTTCTAAATACTAAGTATCATAATATAGGATTTAGATAATGAGAATAAAATATAACTCAGTTGGTTAGAGCGTGGTGTTATAACACCCAGGTCAAGGGTTCAGATTACTGGCCAGCTGCCAAGAAAATAAATAAATAAAATATAAATGGAATATTATTGATAAAAAACACATAAGAAATATCCTACAAATGCAATACCGACTATTATAAAAGTAATGAAATATAAAATGAAAAAAAAAAATAGTTGACACTGAAGAGATAAAAGATGAAGGAAAGAAGAGTATTTCAGACAATTTCAAAAGCTCTGAGATTTTCAGCTATAAAAGTAATGAAATATAAAATGAAAAAAAAAATAGTTGACACTGACGAGATAAAAGATGAAGGAAAGAAGAGTATTTCAGACAATTTCAAAAGCTCTGAGATTTTCAGGGAATTGTTAGCAGTCCAAAATAGCTGAAGTACGGAGGAAATGGGGAATTGTAGAAACTGATCCTGTACAAAAACTGCTTTGTTGGTGACATGTGAAAGCTTGACCCACTTTTACTATCCATTGAGTCTCAAATCTGAATCCCTCATTATCCCATCTGCATGGACCTTTCCATGTCCAGGCACACCTGCCAGCTAACTGTCCTACTCATCCCTTTGCATGCAAAATATAATGTAACATTTTTGCATTTATAACTCTTTTCTCACAAATCTCTCAGCTGAGAAAAGTGTAAGCCAAGATTTTTTTTAATGCCTAGAGATGAAACATCAAAAATAATAATAACAACAAAATCTTAAGTACAGTTAACTATCAAACCTGTAAAGATGTAGATCTAGTTCCTGGGCTTGATGGTCCCTTTCAATTTGTAGTTAGAATAGCAGTAAAACACTATGATCCATGCTCACTTCTTTTTGCTTATGTGTGAGAGTCTAGGAATGTATTCTCATTTGTGTTGAATGTGGTGAATATTCACAAAGTTGATAAAAATAAACATAATTTAGGGGTTTAAAAATTCTGTTAATACTCATCTCTGAATATATTTAAATATTAAAAATGTTACATTATATTTTGCATGCAAAGGGATGAGTAGGATGGTTAGCTGGCAGGTGTGCCTGGATATTGAATTTTATATATTTGGATCGAAATATATCTGAAGTCTCCATTTCTAAGCCTTTTCCTAACATCTACATTCATAATTGTGGGTGAACTTATTGTTCCTACCAAACAAATTGGAATGGAAATCCTACTAGCACACAATCCCACTGCATCGTGTAAGAAATACATTCAGATAATAACAAATTGGAGTAATTCTTTACGGTTTACAGAGTGCTTGAGCATATATTTCATAATATTTGTGTGAGGTTTCAACATTACTACATGCATTTATTGAAAAAGAAATTGAGATTTTCAGATTATTCTTTGTTTTAAGTCATATAGCCAGGAAATGCCAAAGCTCAGTCTTGAATAAAAGCTCATTACAATTCCATATATCTTTCCAAAAAAAA
>NW_007728450.1:92101-93916 GCF_000696425.1 Galeopterus variegatus | reverse complement strand
AAAAAAAAAACTAATTTATGGTATTGCTTTTCTTCCCACATTTATAATAAGAAATAAAACAGGGAAGAAAAACATCAGAAGTAATAATGAGAAAAGATTAATTAAACTTCTAAAGTTACAAAAGCTAAAAGTTTGGGGAAATGAAAGTTTGTACTATAGATGACCCAGAGCATTCATTTCTAATAACTTGATACACAGTCTTCTTTGTAAATGAATCCCTTCTCATGCATGCTATTTTAGATTGATGACAAAATCCTTTGAAAGGTTGAAATTTATTCCCACCTGGCTTTTAATGAACTTATATATTAGGATAGAATTTTAGGGATGATTTGGTTTCCTTTTCCCATCAGGCCAGGAGCTATTAGTGTAGCTCCAGCCAGATGTAAAAGGAGAAAGTTTTACCCAGTCTGTGCGGCTTTCTACATTGAGATCATGTTGAAGACATGAACACAATACAGTCCCAAAAGTTGACTACCCAAAGCAAATTGTCATATATTAAACTTTTAATTGTGTTTCACTACCATCCAGTTTTTTTCTCCTCCAAAGTACTGACATTTCAATTCAGCACATAGCCAACAGGGCAGCAAACTGCTGACTTCTGTGGGTGATTGTTTCACCTCCTCAATTCTTTAAACTATTTTATTCTCTTAACAATTTCTTTATTCTCTCTTGCGATCATTCAAAACACTTTTTGAATGTCTGCTAAGCTAAGTGCAGTGCACTGTGAGAGATAAAATCATCTTTAATCTAGTAGGGGATTTCCAGAAAGGTAAACAAATCATTACTCAATATCCTGGGTTGGGAGCTTTAAGAGAAGCACATGGTGATCCAAAGACAAGATGATTTCAGAGAAGTGCATACTTGTGCAGGACTTTGCTAAAAAAATGTGAGCTTGGAAGGTGTAGAAATGAGGAGAGAAATTATTTTAGCCAGGGAGAATGGGGCGTGAAATGACAGAACAGTGTGAACAGGATGGAAAGTTTTGAGAACAAATGTGATTAAAAATATACTTGTTTAGAAGAAGCATAATGTACCTTATTACTCTAGAATTTTGGGTGGAAGGAAAAGTAATAGAGCCAAAATGTATTGGTCGGTCAGGACCAATAATGGTAAAACTAGAAATGGACCTGAAGATAATATTTAGCTAAATAAAAATTGAGATATTGAACATTATAATAAATAGAAATTTTCAACCCATAAAGGCAACAAGCATTAGTTATAATTTCTCCTCAAGAATATTATGAAGTTAATTTTGGTATTTATAGACCAAATACAAATTTGAGGTCATTTCCCTATGTGTTTGGAAAAAGTTTTGGGTGATTAAAGCCTGAAAGAGAGGCTGGGGAATGGTCTTCATCCTCACAAAAGTGAGGAATAAAATGGAAATCTTTTCCTATCTCATCAAGTTCCAAGTCTCTTAAGATTATAAAGCATACTCTTTTCCTCCTTATTTTTTACATCAAACTGTAAATAAGTGGGATTCTCAAGTAATATGCATAATACACACCTTGAATTTTTAGAAATAGCGGACCCGCTCTGTATAAACAGCATTTAATAAAAATTATTTTGTACAGTATCATACATATCTCTAAATTTGGGATTTCCCCAGCTTTTGAATTGTCTGAGATACAATGGTACATATTTATGTCATGTTGGCAGAAATAATGACTTAGTCAATGCACCAACGGAAATAGAATATTTTTTTCAAACATAATTATTAATACCCAAATACTAAGAGAATATAACCATATTGAAAATTCAGATCAAGAAATATTTAATATTTGAGGAGAGGAAGGCATGGAAAAGAATTCAGCA
>NW_007728450.1:67397-92079 GCF_000696425.1 Galeopterus variegatus | reverse complement strand
AAATTCAGATCAAGAAATATTTAATATTTGAGGAGAGGAAGGCATGGAAAAGAATTCAGCAGAACACCCAGCTTTCCCTAAACTTAAGGCCTCAGTTCTTTCTGTTTTACCATTGTAGCACATTGTTGTCTCTTTTGATTGCTTTCTTCTTAAATTGGATATGAGCTGCGAGGTTGAGGAGTAAGCAAATACACTAGAAAGAGAGAGAAAGGAAGACATAGTCAGAAGCATAAGCTATTCACTAATCTAGGGGAAAACACCCAGCTTTCCCTAAACTTAAGGCCTCAGTTCTTTCTGTTTTACCATTGTAGCACATTGTTGTCTCTTTTGACTGCTTTCTTCTTAAATTGGATATGAGCTGCGAGGTTGAGGAGTAAGCAAATATACTAGAAAGAGAGAGAAAGGAAGACATAGTCAGAAGCATAAGCTATTCACTAATCTAGGGGATTGGTCCTTATCTCTAAATATCATAATACATAAACTTTCTTGAATTTCCTCCCAACCTGCAAATAAAATAGCTATGGTAAATAAGTGCCAAATTCCTTTGTTATGCTATCTCAAAAATCTGTCCTTGTAGTGGTATAAAACATTTCCTCAAATTAGTATAGCTGAATTTCTGTCATAACCCTAAAATCCACAAAGAATGTTGTTAGAGTAAAATTAAACAAAGAAAAGACAGAGACTTTAAATTGCCCAGTAGCCATAATCTCACATATCAAACCAAGAGATAATGAGCAAAAGATCAGTGAGAATACAGATAACTTCAAAATACTTTAAAGCACTCGAGGTAGAATTTTCTAATTAAAGAGAAAGAATACAAGCCTCAAACTGAAGATCATTCAGGATTATCAATCACCAATAGCCATACCAAACTACACTGAAAGAACCATGAAAGCCAAGAAAATTGCAAATTTTCTTAATTGTGAATGTTTGATTAAGTGCCCCTAGTCCCTTTAAAATAAAATGTATGGGAGCAAATTCTTAAGAAGAAATACATGGGAAAAGTAAATAGGTCCATTAGTTGGGAGCATGGAGCAGAAAACAATACCAACCACTATGTGAGAGCTCGCTCCCTCTTAACCTTTCTTCTCTTCTTGCCAACAGATTACAAATCATTTAAGAAAAGACATGGCACGCAATATAGAAAAATGCAAAATATGGAAGGAAGAATATAGGGAAGTATTTTTTATTCATTTCTTTATATAACCCCTCACACATATTTCACTCACCAACATATTATGGCATTCAACCTTCAAACTATACCTTATATACCTCACTTCTCTACTTTTCATGAGTTACCATCATCCAAGCCCTCAATATCTCTGCCTGCACTATTTAAATAACCTGCCAGCTGGTTTCCTGATTGTCTGTTCTGCCAACCTACCCACCCCTCCTTCATTCTCCACCCAATTTCCAAATGATCTTTTTGAAATACAAAATAGACGTCAGCCTCTGCATGAAAACACCCCAAGGAATGTCCACAGTACTTGTTGTTTTACTTATTTATTTATTCCAAATTTAGATAGAGTCAAATACACTGTTTGATGTGAGTTATAGTTTGATTGTTTTTTCCTCTCCAAAACACATCTTAAAATTTAATCACCATCGTAACAGTAGTTAGAAGTGGGACTTTAAAGAAGAGATTAAGCCATGAAGGCAGCACCCTCATGGGTGAGATTTGTGCAATTATAAAGGGGTGAGTTTGGTTCCCTCTTGCTCTCTTTTGGCCCTTCCTCCTTCTGTAACGTTAGGGTTCAGCCCTCCTCCCTTCTGGAGGATGCAGGGTGCAAGGTTCCATCTTGGAAGAAAAGAATGGCCTCCCCCAGACACCAAATCAGCTGACACTTTGACCTTAGATTTCTGAGTCTCCAGAACTGTAAGCACATACATTTATGCTCATTATAAATTATTCATTATGTCATATTCTGTTACAGCAGCCTGAAACTGACTAAGATGACATCTACATTTCTATGGGGTTTGCCAAATGCAATGCAATCAGGATGGAAGGAAGGAAGGAAGGAAGGAAGGAAGGAAGGAAGGAAGGAAGGAAGGAAGGATACAAAATTAAGATAAGTAAAAGTGTGATTGCTCAGCTGCCTGGTCAGGCTCTGGGGACTACTTTAATATGATCATGCAAATCCTCTAAGCAGTAGACACTTACATCTCAGTGGATACATGAATGATAACAAAGAGACAGCCATATGAAGATTTGGAGGCATAGCATTAAGAACATAAGAAATAAGAATCTAATCAGGATAATTTTTGTGATGCACAAGTGATGGAATGGCCAGTTTAACTGGAAACCTGTGAATAAGGGGAAGAGTAGCGTAAGATGAGCTCAGAGAGGTGGTGCACCCAGCTCTGGTAGAGCCTTGTAGGTATAGTGAAGGGTTTGGGATTTTTTCTAATTGCAATAACAGAGGAGTGGTGTGCTTTGATTTAGGCATTAAAGATATTACAGCTGGCTGTTGAGTAGGTAATAGATTGAAAAGAAGAGTAGAATCGGATGATCAGCAGGAACACTAGCAGTAGCTCAGATTAGAATCTTGACATTTTGAGCAGATATCAGTAAAGATGATTAAAATGGTTAAATTGGATATATATTTTGCAGGTTGAAGAGATAATGCTTTCTCTGGGATTGAACAGGGTGGTGGAGTATGGAGGGGAGGGGGAAGAAAGGATGCATGGTTGTGTCTAGCTTTTGTCAAAACAACTGGAGAGGAAATGGAGACTTTCCTAGAGAAAAATTAAGAACGATTTTTGACTTGTTAAATTTAAGGTTCATTTATGGTGTCAAAGTACTATTGTACAAATCATGATAGATTTTAACTAAACATATTTTCTCAATCCTCAGCTCAAGTGACAGCTCTTCTGGAACTTCTTAAAGTCTTCAGGCTTAAGTATATACCTTTCCTCTGTTCTCATATCACTCTATGTTCACCTCTAATTTCCCAGATGATAGCAAAGGAAGAGTTTCCATTCATCAGCCCTAGCAAAGTCCTAGCCCTAAGGTGTATCCAACTCATACATTTTAAACATCTGGCATTTCTTCCTCATATTTCAATTTCTCAAATCATATCTTTCCCCAGGAAGGATTATCAACAAGTCATATTTTTTTTTTTGTGACCGGTAAGGGGATCATAACCCTTGGCTTGGTATCACCCGCACCGCGCTCAGCCAGTGAGTGCACCAGCCATCCCTATATAGGATCCGAACCTGCGGCCTCGGTGCTACCAGCACCGTTGCGCTCCCAGCACAGCACTCTCCCGAGTGAGCCACAGGGTCGGCCCTCTACAAATCATATTTTGAAAACATCGATTTATCAGGTAAACACAATGGCTAAAAGGAGAAAAAGCTGTAGGAAAGAGAAGACAAAGAGAAACATCTAAAGTTAGAAAAGGTTTTAAGAGACAATTTGCTTTAACAGAATGGTCCAAATGCAGATTATGCACATCATCTGCTAATGTCAAATGGGCTGCTTTTATTTCAGTCACTTCATGATATTTTATTAAATATGCCTCATAATATTATAATATTTTCTTTTATCTAAAAATTTGCTCTCACTTTTTGCATCCTGCATTGTATTTTTGATATTTTAAAAGATGATTCTTTACTCTCTTTTTTTCTCTTAGGTCACAAAGATAATATTTTTTTTCCATGGACTTCTACTTTCGTTCTCAAAGAGTTTTTTTTTTTTTTTTTTTTTTTTTTTTCATCCTGCATTGTATTTTTGATATTTTAAAAGATGATTCTTTACTCTCTTTTTTTCTCTTAGGTCACAAAGATAATATTTTTTTTTCCATGGACTTCTACTTTCGTTCTCAAAGAGTTTTTTTTTTTTTTTTTTTTTTTTTTTTCATCTCTCTGTTATGAGACCTTGCAAGATTCCATTTGAATTAAGCTCCAGGTGAATGGGCTTTGATTACCAGTTATTGTTGAACTGACATAAGTGTTGTACGTAAAACTATTATTTTCTACTCAACACGTTTTGCTCTTTTCTCTATTATATGACCCTAAACAAAGTTGGAATTATTTTTCTACTCTTCAAGGTACAGCAAATGCCAGGATTATTAATACTGATATTTTTAACTATCTTTAATATCACTGATATAATTAACCATCTTCGTTCTTTGCTGTGGGTATTTAGCCATCCTATCTTTTACACTGTATACATAGAATAATGTTTTACTAAAGTTTCAAGTTTTTATTAAAAAACACAAAGTTAAGAGAATGCAGTAAAAATTTTAAAATATTACCTAGCATATCAAGGTAATACCATGTTGAGACAATATTTATGATTTATATTACTCTTAAATGTCTATTAACTGTACACAATTATCAGGGAATTCAACTACCCACAACATTCCTATCAGCTACTACCTACATAAAAACAGCTTAGCCACAAAATACATAGCTTCAGAGACAAAAGATTTACAGAAGCAAGAAGTATAATCTTCTAAAAAGGCTTCATGGGTTGGTACACTCAAGCAGTAAAAACCTCCTAATATCTGTTTTCTTGTTTTTTTTGTTGTTGTTGTTGTTGTGGTGGTGGTTTGTTTTTTGTTTTTTTATCGATAGGCATTCATGATCTCCCTTATTTGCAAAGTATCAGCATTTGATTGAGAAATACGTATAAGTCATTTGAGAATACATATAAGTCGTTTCAGCCAGGGAAAAGGAGTGATGGGGAACACACAGTCTTGTAACCCACAATGGGCAAAGGAAAGGAAATGTAGAGAAAATGGGATATTTTGGGCCAATAAAACTGCAATAACTCCAATTATATTTTGTTCAGTTCAGCAAACTGGTGCAGTCATGTTACAAGTGAGAGAGAGAGAAAGATTGAACTATTTGCCATGTGTTTTAGTCAGTTTAGGCAACTACAGCCGGATATCATAGACTGAGTGGCTTATAAACAGAAATTTATGTCCAAAACCAAGGTGCCAGCATGGTCAGGTTCTGGTACATGCCCTCTTCCAGGCTGCAGATGACTGTCTTCTTGTTTCCTCACATGGCTGAAAGGGGCTGAGAGAGCTCTCTGGGGTCCCTTTTATAAGGACACTAATCCCATCATGAAGTCTCCACTCTTAGGACCTAATTACCTCACTAAGACCTCACTTCCTAATAGCATTCCAATGAGGGTTAGAATTTTAATATATGAATCTGCAGGGTGGGGAAGGGAGATGCAAATGTTCAGTTCACTGCACTATGGACACTACAGTAGCACATGATATTCTAAACATAGATTATAATCCAAAACATAAATTAGATACCATGATATAGAAGAGACACAGCCTTTTTTTCTTTTTCAGGAATTCAGTAACTTATTGAGAATAAAAGAAAATTGTACAATTGCAGAAAAATTAATAATAAAAATCATCATCATTTATACCTTTTGTCTATTTTTTAAATCCTCAGATAATGGTACCATCTTCACCAATTATCATTTGATTGATTTGATTAGTCATGCCACTTACCAACAAAGGTTAAAGAAAAATGGCAAAGGTTTAATGACAATTTTGTTGATTTAATGTAAGAATTTTTGCTTAATTAAATATATGTATTACATGATTTCACACAGAAAATACTTTTCTATTATGTTATTATTTACATAATTTAACTGTTAGAGATATTACTATTTAAGTGGATTAAAACAATTTTAGTGCTTTTAATCTCATAATTGAAATGATAATCACTGTGTTACTAGTATATAAGTTTCTAGCTATTTTGAAAAGTTTGTGGAAAAATGGACTTAAAAGATAATATGAATCTTTCCAGGAACATTTTGAAGACCCCTCATATTATTATGCCTGGCGATATTTTCCTAACTGTTTCAAACTTTAACCTAAGTTTCACATTCCCATTTTTCTCAAGTTATATACCACACAGTAAATCTGTAAGTTTTTGAAAGTCAATGTCTCTTCTTATTTTTGAATACAGTGAAACAGAATTCAATCTACTCTTCTTATATTACATTTACTATGGTTACTTATGTGCCACCAAAATTCATGTATTGGAAGCTTGATCCCCAATGTGGTGGTGGAATGTGGGCCCTTTAAGAGGTGATTGAATCTTTAAGAGGTGATTGGATCCCAAGGACTGTGATTGGATCTCCAGGACTGTGCTCTTGTGAATGGATTGACCCATTTATGGAGTAATGGGTTGATGGTTTAATGGGTTGTCATGGGCATGGACTGGTGGCTTTATAAGGAAAGCACATGAGAGGGCTTTTGCCATCCTTGCCATGTGGCTGACTGCACTACCACAGGACTCTATACAGTACCCCCACCAAGAAGGTCTTCACCAGATGTATTTCCTGGACCTTGGAATTCTCAGCCTCCAAAAATTGTAAAAAAATAAATTTAATGTTCATTATATATTACCTAGTTTCAGGGAATTCTCTTATAAGTGGCAGAAAACAAACTAACACAACATCTAAAAAATGATNTAAATATGCCTCATAATATTATAATATTTTCTTTTATCTAAAAATTTGCTCTCACTTTTTGCATCCTGCATTGTATTTTTGATATTTTAAAAGATGATTCTTTACTCTCTTTTTTTCTCTTAGGTCACAAAGATAATATTTTTTTTTCCATGGACTTCTACTTTCGTTCTCAAAGAGTTTTTTTTTTTTTTTTTTTTTTTTTTTTTTCATCTCTCTGTTATGAGACCTTGCAAGATTCCATTTGAATTAAGCTCCAGGTGAATGGGCTTTGATTACCAGTTATTGTTGAACTGACATAAGTGTTGTACGTAAAACTATTATTTTCTACTCAACACGTTTTGCTCTTTTCTCTATTATATGACCCTAAACAAAGTTGGAATTATTTTTCTACTCTTCAAGGTACAGCAAATGCCAGGATTATTAATACTGATATTTTTAACTATCTTTAATATCACTGATATAATTAACCATCTTCGTTCTTTGCTGTGGGTATTTAGCCATCCTATCTTTTACACTGTATACATAGAATAATGTTTTACTAAAGTTTCAAGTTTTTATTAAAAAACACAAAGTTAAGAGAATGCAGTAAAAATTTTAAAATATTACCTAGCATATCAAGGTAATACCATGTTGAGACAATATTTATGATTTATATTACTCTTAAATGTCTATTAACTGTACACAATTATCAGGGAATTCAACTACCCACAACATTCCTATCAGCTACTACCTACATAAAAACAGCTTAGCCACAAAATACATAGCTTCAGAGACAAAAGATTTACAGAAGCAAGAAGTATAATCTTCTAAAAAGGCTTCATGGGTTGGTACACTCAAGCAGTAAAAACCTCCTAATATCTGTTTTCTTGTTTTTTTTGTTGTTGTTGTTGTTGTGGTGGTGGTTTGTTTTTTGTTTTTTTATCGATAGGCATTCATGATCTCCCTTATTTGCAAAGTATCAGCATTTGATTGAGAAATACGTATAAGTCATTTGAGAATACATATAAGTCGTTTCAGCCAGGGAAAAGGAGTGATGGGGAACACACAGTCTTGTAACCCACAATGGGCAAAGGAAAGGAAATGTAGAGAAAATGGGATATTTTGGGCCAATAAAACTGCAATAACTCCAATTATATTTTGTTCAGTTCAGCAAACTGGTGCAGTCATGTTACAAGTGAGAGAGAGAGAAAGATTGAACTATTTGCCATGTGTTTTAGTCAGTTTAGGCAACTACAGCCGGATATCATAGACTGAGTGGCTTATAAACAGAAATTTATGTCCAAAACCAAGGTGCCAGCATGGTCAGGTTCTGGTACATGCCCTCTTCCAGGCTGCAGATGACTGTCTTCTTGTTTCCTCACATGGCTGAAAGGGGCTGAGAGAGCTCTCTGGGGTCCCTTTTATAAGGACACTAATCCCATCATGAAGTCTCCACTCTTAGGACCTAATTACCTCACTAAGACCTCACTTCCTAATAGCATTCCAATGAGGGTTAGAATTTTAATATATGAATCTGCAGGGTGGGGAAGGGAGATGCAAATGTTCAGTTCACTGCACTATGGACACTACAGTAGCACATGATATTCTAAACATAGATTATAATCCAAAACATAAATTAGATACCATGATATAGAAGAGACACAGCCTTTTTTTCTTTTTCAGGAATTCAGTAACTTATTGAGAATAAAAGAAAATTGTACAATTGCAGAAAAATTAATAATAAAAATCATCATCATTTATACCTTTTGTCTATTTTTTAAATCCTCAGATAATGGTACCATCTTCACCAATTATCATTTGATTGATTTGATTAGTCATGCCACTTACCAACAAAGGTTAAAGAAAAATGGCAAAGGTTTAATGACAATTTTGTTGATTTAATGTAAGAATTTTTGCTTAATTAAATATATGTATTACATGATTTCACACAGAAAATACTTTTCTATTATGTTATTATTTACATAATTTAACTGTTAGAGATATTACTATTTAAGTGGATTAAAACAATTTTAGTGCTTTTAATCTCATAATTGAAATGATAATCACTGTGTTACTAGTATATAAGTTTCTAGCTATTTTGAAAAGTTTGTGGAAAAATGGACTTAAAAGATAATATGAATCTTTCCAGGAACATTTTGAAGACCCCTCATATTATTATGCCTGGCGATATTTTCCTAACTGTTTCAAACTTTAACCTAAGTTTCACATTCCCATTTTTCTCAAGTTATATACCACACAGTAAATCTGTAAGTTTTTGAAAGTCAATGTCTCTTCTTATTTTTGAATACAGTGAAACAGAATTCAATCTACTCTTCTTATATTACATTTACTATGGTTACTTATGTGCCACCAAAATTCATGTATTGGAAGCTTGATCCCCAATGTGGTGGTGGAATGTGGGCCCTTTAAGAGGTGATTGAATCTTTAAGAGGTGATTGGATCCCAAGGACTGTGATTGGATCTCCAGGACTGTGCTCTTGTGAATGGATTGACCCATTTATGGAGTAATGGGTTGATGGTTTAATGGGTTGTCATGGGCATGGACTGGTGGCTTTATAAGGAAAGCACATGAGAGGGCTTTTGCCATCCTTGCCATGTGGCTGACTGCACTACCACAGGACTCTATACAGTACCCCCACCAAGAAGGTCTTCACCAGATGTATTTCCTGGACCTTGGAATTCTCAGCCTCCAAAAATTGTAAAAAAATAAATTTAATGTTCATTATATATTACCTAGTTTCAGGGAATTCTCTTATAAGTGGCAGAAAACAAACTAACACAACATCTAAAAAATGATTATGGTAAGCATATTATGAATATATCACAAAGTAAAAATACATACACACATGCACACACTCAGAGTTTCTGCTAAGTAATAAAAAAAATATAAAATTTTCCTGATAATCTCTACTTCTTTAATTTAAAAGGTTAGTTTTTTCACTGATTCATTTATTAAAATAAACCACATTTAACAGTTGTTATATGTCAAGCATGGGCTCCTAGTATGAAAAATATTCAATTTATCAATTTGAAGTCTATATTAAAATATTCTAAACAAATAATTTTATAGTCCTTTCCTTCAAATTACTATATATCTTTCAACATTTTCACACAATAAGACAATTTGAATTAAGGTGACTTACAATAAGGTCTACATATTGAGGTATCTATAATTTATTTCTTTATTTTCTTTTAGCTTAGTTGCAAAGTCAGATTAAACATTATATGACACTAAGCTAAATTTTTAGCTCTTTATGCATTTTAAAATTCATTGAGGTAGTTGACATTTAGTGGGGCAGCACATACTGCCTGTTTTTACCAGGGGATATTGTGTAAGCCACTTAACTTTCAAAAATTCAGAATTACTCACAGAAGAGACATAAGAGGAGTATACAGATGGAAGGAACAACAGATAAAAATAAGAGCTATATTTCATGATATGATGTGCTAAACAATAGAAACAGTTCAACCAATGAGAAGTGAGCCCTCAGTTTTGTTGTGGAAACTTAACAACTAAGTCCAGAGTAAGATACGCATACACCCACCCCTGATGTACCTGATGTAGCAATTCTGAAGATACACCACTGAAAAGCAGGTACAAATCCTGCTACTGTAATTCAAGGACAAACACTATTAAAATAATGGAATCTGCAGTTGTCAAAATATTCTTCTTTGTTCGGATGATGCTATGAGAACACATTTAACTCCCTAGGTTGCCAGGAACAAGCAAGTAGAGTAGAAACTGGGAAGCAGCCAGTTCCTCATGACCACCAAATCTATCACTGGCCAGTCATCCTATAAGAATATCATGCCTTGGGAATCAGGATGGAATAATAGAGGTGCAGGAAGTTAATTTACTAATCTGCAACTTTTTTTCCACTTCACCTCCAATGAATATCATGTTCCACAAAAGTCTAGCAACAATGATTGCTTAATTTGATCAGTTTTAATGATGGGTCAGGGAGAAATGGGATATGCTGTTAAAGTCCCCAATCCCTTCCCCAAATTGCACAGCTCAAACAGGAGCCACCTTAAAGAAGTTCAACAAATCATGCAAGTTCCAACAACTTATCTCTGCCTGAGCCATCCTTTGCCCCAAGTCTAACTTTTAAGTTTGTGATAGTTGGTACTGCCTTATTAATTGAATATGGCCTGACTTTTCTTTGCCAGTGAATTGTTAGAAGATTTACTACAGGGGGTGAATTTATGGTGCCAAGATGCTTGAAAGGGGAACACAGATGGGCAGAAGGACATATGGGCTGCCCTAGTTTTATTAATTTGTTCCCTATTCCAAAAATCTTCCATTTCACTTTATGATAAGTGGATATTAAATAAATTTCTGTTTTTCCATAGTCAATAGCTGAAATAATCATAAAGCTTCAGTTAAAAATCTTGCTCCAATAAAATCAGAAGATGGCCCTGGAGATATTTTTCAACATAACATATCCTAAGACCTGATATGAGACAACAGAAAAAGAAAAAAATGATTGTGATCTCATGTTTACATTTTGCCACTAGAATTAAAATGTGAAATTGGCTGCCCATGAATATGACTTCCATCAGTACGCTATTAGAAATTTTTTCTTTGAAAAATATTCTGTGGAGGAATTACATTAGTTTGAAGGCATAAAATGAATAGCACAAAGTAATTCGGAAAATTTTTATTAGTGAATTGGGAAAGGAGAGAATTTTGAATTAATTATTAAAGAAGAAAACTTAATATAATATTCAAAAATGATTAAACCCATGATAATAAAATAAACTTTGCAATTTTTTCCAGACCCTTGGCTGGCCTTTCTAATTTACACAAAAGCCCCAAGCTCTCAAAGCTGACCCAAGCAGAACAGGCATATACTCATCATACTATGAAAAGCTTCCTATGATTTTTTAACATTCAAGGATTGCAAAAGAACATAATCAGTAATCTTTATAGACTGCGTGTAAACCAAAATGAAAAGTAGTTAATTATGTGACTGTGAGCTGGGAGAATGTCTGAAAACTCACAAAAGCAGAAATTGCTCACAGATTCCAAATATACATCTGGCCATTGGATTTTTAAACCTGTTTTTAATACAAATCAACAATATCAGAATTGAGCTAAATACATGTTTTGGTACCCAAAGAGGTCCCAGAGAGTTCTGAGTTAGGGTCCTCAGATCAATGTTGTCTGCTAATAGAAGAGAGTTGAGAAAAGAAAAATGTTAAAAAAACATTTTGTTGTGCAAATAAAACCCCAAGACCTAGATGCTACATTTTAAGAGCAATAAAGGAAAGGAAAAGAGTTCAATCATAAATGTATGTGTATTGTAAAGAAATATTGCCTGAGGAACATTAAATATTAATTCTAGATTTAAAACAAAAATACACTATATTCAGTCAGATGTCAAAATGAGACCTTGACAAAATAAAATATTTATACATAAATAAAAGTGTCCACAAAGGGATTTAAAGTTTATCCCTGCATCTGCCACTCCAACACTACAACACCAGAAGGTTGTCAACCTGGCAGAAGTCTACTTCCTAGACAGAAATAATGACTTGAAAATCATGCAAAGTTCTCTGGTAGTAAAACAATACAGCACAGGTAAGGGTTTGGTGTGGTTGTTGCTAATCTAAAAATCCCTAAAACATTTATAATGTATAAAGAATTTAAAATTACGTTTCATAATCATTTATTTATTCATTCAAACATAATTTATTCAGAATCCTAGAAGCTAGAAATCCAAGAGCCAGAAGATCTATAAAGTTGCTGATCTTCTAAAGTTTACATTCTAGTTGAAAGAAAATTAAAATAGAAAAATAAATTCATGAGTAAGAAGATTTAAATTAGTTAGAAGTTCTATGAAGAAAGTAAGTCAGGGTGAAATGAGAAGAGTTTGCTTGCACAGGCTACATCAGAAATCATCTCAATATGCTTTACATGGAAGGGATGGTGTAAGATATATAGGTAGCATTTAAACAGCAAAATCTGATCTGATATTTTAACAGAAATTTTAGTGAATTATTACATTTACAGCACTGACATAACTTTTCAAGTAAGCCTTGACTTGAGAGTACAAAACAAAGATTTTTCTACTATTTAACTCAAGCTAGAACTGGAATTTAACAAAACTAAGAGTTATATGTGGGTTCTAGATATTTACTCCTCATTTATTCATCTCTCACTGAACTTATCTTTTCTTCATTTAATGCATATTTATCAAATCCTTACTAAGTGCCAGGAAGCCTTGAATGGAAGTCTTTATATACAGCAGCCAACACTACCTGTGAAGTCTTCGCCCTGGCTATTTTCATCACAGAACTTATAACAGTTAATAAATATGTATTTTTTTTTTTTCCTTTTTGTCTTTTTTCGTGACCGGTAACAGGATCGCAACTCTCGGTGTCGCGCCTGCACCACGCTCAACCAGTGAGCGGACCGGTCTCTATATGGGATCCGAACCCTCGGCGGGAGCGCCGCTGCACTCCCAAGTGCCACACTCTACTGAGTGTGCCACTGGGCCGGCCCATAAATATGTATTTTTTTTTTCCTTTTTTTTGTCTTTTTTCGTGTCCGGCAATGGATCGCAACCCTCAGTTTCGCGCCCGTACCGGACCGGGACCGGCAACAGGATTGCAACCCTCGGTGTTGGGCTCACACCTCGTTCAGCCAGTGAGCGGGAACCGGTCTGTATGTGGGATCCGAACCCTCGGCGGGAGCACCACCACACTCCCAAGCGGCGCACTGAAGCAGTGCGCCACCGGGCCGGCCCTAAATATGTATTTTTAAACCACTGGTTTATTTCCTCTTTCCACCACAAGAATAACATCTTCACAAGGTTAAGGACTTTGTCCATGATGTTGGCCACTATATAGCTAACACTATCATAGAGTAGATATCTGCAAAAAAAAGTTAGTAAAGGAAAGAGAGAAGAAATAAGGGAGGGAAGGGAGGAAAGGAGGAAAATAAGGATGAGGAATGGAAAACAGAAGGAAAGAAAAGAAGGAAGAAAGACAGGGAGATAGGGAGAGAGATAAAAAAGGGAAGGGGGGACAGAGGGAATTTAACATGAATTTATTGTCCACTATTTTGTGAGTGCCTAGTCCTATTAGTCCGAACTGATTCTCTGATTCTATTCTATACACCTCTTCTCAATCTTGACTTTTTGTCTTACGAATCATGTGATCATCCATCTCATTGCTAAAGCCAAAAAACTTGAACGCCTTTCTCTCCCTTAGCCACTCTAAGTGATTTTCAAGTCCTATCAATTTTTCTAAGTCACAAATTATTTCTCTTCATTCATAATTACCTTACTTTGCTTCAGACCTGCTGTGTTTCTTTGCTAGATCATTATTATGGCTGCTGAATTAGGACTTCCTATCCGTATCCTTGGAGACTTCATCCTATAATATAAATGAAACTTTAAAAATCCAGATCTAATTATGCCACCTCCTTGATTGAAAGGCTTTAGTGGCTCTCCTTTAGTAAGGATAAACTTGGCATGAAATAAAAGTCCTCTCGTGATTTGGTCTATAAATACCTTCCCTACCTCACGTGTTCTATGCTGTAGTCATACCCAACTGTTTAAAATTTTCCAAATGTGTCTTTCTTTTTCTCACCTCCATAATCTTGCATATGTTGTTTATTCTTCCTGAAGTGCCTTCACCCCCTTGGAAAAATAACCAATTATTTCTTGTCCTTAACTTTTCCCAAACCCCTCGTGCATACTATTGCACAGTCTTAGTACCCATGTGATAGTACTTATACAATTCAGTGTGGCAAATGATGCATTTGCTTTTCTCTACTAAATTTTGAACTCCTGGAAGGCAAAATGTCTTGTCTAATTCACTTACAATGATGTGTGGTGTGTCTCCCTGTCTAGGCTTTAAGAGGTGTGGTTGGCTGTACCTTTCCTCTTGAAAGCTAGTCACCAATCAAGAAGCCTGACCATTCACCTTGCTCAATTATCTCATCCATATAATATTTCCAGTGGATTAGTTTTTTTTCTAAGTTATTATCCAATTATCAAACTTATACTCTTTATTTAAAAGGAAGAAAATGAATCCAGAATCTTATATCTTATTCCAAGAAGGAATTGATTCCTAATCCTTTCACACAGAGTATATGTGCATGCATGCACATATGTCTATAGATTTAATACTCAGAATATTTAGTTTTCTTGTTAATAGAAAACGGGATTAAAAAGGGAAAGTGTTGAAATGTAAAATTGCACTGTTAATGCAAATTAGTATGCCAATGAATAGTTACCTATGATTAGTAGAACTTTAAAAATTCCAATATATGTAAATAAAGCATTTTAAGCTATACTGAGTTTTCTTCTCACCATTTTCTTTTCATGAGAGAATTCCAAAATCTAAATTACTCCAGGTGTAAATCTGAAAGAAGTAAATGGCACATATCATTTACCATTGGTCACACACACACACACACACACACACACACACACACACCCCTTAATGGCACATATCATTTACCATTGGTCACACACACACACACACACACACACACACACACACACACACACACACCCCTTAAAGTTTGGGGATGAAGAGTAACAAAATAGAAATTTAGTCAAGACAGATTAACAACAACAACAACAACCAAAAAAACAAAGGAAATGCTAGCATCAGCAATAAAAATCAATCAGTAAAAACTCGCATCTATTTTAAAAGGAAAATCACAAGACAGTTCTAAGAAGAAAAGGACAATATCATCAAGACTTTGGACTGACAGTTTAAATCTAGTCATGCTGCCTAAGTCTTGATTATATAAGAAACAACAAAAATGATTCAGGTGATGCGATTGACACAATAAGCTAGAACCACATATGGAGTAAGACAACCTATTCTATTACCAAACATACTCAAGGAGAACAAAATAAACGACACTTGGTATCAAAAATCCTAACTATGAGAGGAGAAAACCCTCAGATGCAATATACCAGCCAGATGTACCTTTATGAAGGAAAACATGAGACAACCCCACACCACTGTTCACTGTCTACTTCGTTGACACCTCCAGATTGAATCTGTGAAGATGCTGATGGAAGATGAAATTAACTGGCATATTTAAAACCTGGCTTTAATAGTTTAGTATTCCTGTTTAAACATGGAACTTCTTAGTGACACTTGATAGATAATATTAGAAACCTTTCATAATGCTTTTATTAATACCTGTATCACACTGTAATGAAATTTCTTTTTTTGTTGTTGTTGTTGTTGGTCTCCAATGCCATGCATCTGTAGGCTTCTTGAGAATAATGTCTTTTTTACAGCATCTTTAATGCTTAGGTTGCCCAGATGCATAACAGGTGTCTGTGATCTTCTGTTCCTGTTGAATAAAGTTTCAGTGTCTTCCAGCCTAAAACCACCAGGAACTCACCTGCAGTTAAAGAAGTTGGGTTTATGATTTGTTGCAGCAAATGGGAATACACGTTGTAGGGAGCCACATGGCATCCAGTAAGAGGCTATTAGAAAGGACTTATAGGATTTGGGCTTGTGTTAAGTGACTTTGGGGCAGGTCTAAGGAAGAAAGGCTATTCTCTGGATTAGATGCGATCAGGAAATGGGGTTAATTCCATGATTACGTATCTTAATGCGTCTTATCTGAGGGAATGTAAGACTCAACAAAGGTCAAAGCTGTAATCTCAAAAGCAGCAGTTCATATCATCGACATGAGGAGGATGTATGCTCATTTTTTTTTGGTTTGGACAATGTTCATGTTTTTGCCTCTGTTCACACATTATTACAAAGTTGTCTTTTTTGTTCATTGATCCATCAGAGTCATGTCTGATGATAATATTCTGTGAATTTTTCTAGATTCCACAGGAGAATACTAAGACACAGCCATAAGTACTAACCACTCCTCCCAACACTAAGACCTGCCTGATAATATCAGATCAGCTTCACAATGTCAGGGGCTTCCTTTCTCCTCAAAAGAAATGGATTAATGAATTGCTTAGCACTATTCATTTTCTCTCAGCAACTGATCTACTATATCACAAAGTATCAATTGCCTGACTAAGAAATCATCAAAAACTACAGTAGTCTACTTGTCCAAAAGGAAGTTCACTGATTTACTTCACAAACTCCCAGCTGCCTTGTAATAGTCTCCAGAAATGATTACCGTCAAGTCTTCTCCTATCTGTAAATGCATGCTGCTCCGTCCATCAAGAAGTAGAGTTCATGTCCTTTTCTCTTGGCTTTGAAGTAGCCATAAAATTTGCTTTGATCACTGGAAGACAGCTGAAGTAGTACATTTCCTGGTCTAGGCTTTAACAGGCGTGGTTGCCTCTACTTTTCCTCTTGGAAGCTAGTCACCAGTCAAGAAGCCTGACTGTTCACCTTGCTGTAAAGATGCCCAAGCCAGCTAAAAGAGAGAAAGAGGTCATATGGAGAACAGAGACACCAGACATGTAAAGAGTCCTTTTAGAAACTATCAGCCCAGTCTAACCCCCAACTGAACACATCGGCATGACTAAGCCTAGTCAAGGTCAATAGAAGAAAGATCCACTCAACCAACACAATTGTGAGCAAATAAAATGATGTTATCTGGCGTAATTGTTATGCAGCAATAAATATCCGTACTACCCCAGATTAAGAGTTCATCCAACACTTTAGGAGTTCACTTGTCTGAAAGGAAGGTACACTTCCTAAAATTTAGAATAACAAATAAGACATAGAAAACTATCATTTTTATTATAAATAATGAGAAAACATGTAAGTTCTTCAAAAGAGTTTTTTGCTGCTAAAAAATTCAAAGAGAAATTTCATGCAGGAAAATTTTAATGGATAACTTTAAGTTTCATTAGTGCCTATGAATGAAATTTAACCCCAAATGTGTAAAAGATGTCCCTTTGACTATTTCTGTAATAATTTTGATATAAGAGCATGACAGTAAACAAAAATAAAGCACTTCTTAGACAAACTAAGTAACACGCTTCAAATGAAAAACCTTGTGATCTAATTTGATATAAGAAGTCTGAGTGGAAGTCTTACAGACTAAGCCAGGGAGCTAAACAACAGATAACTTGAGCCAATAATTTTAGCAAGAAGCTATCCTATACAGGTGACTGTAGAAAGATAAGACTAAGGTCACCACGTCAACAGGTGGTAAGGCTGACACTATAACAGGAAGGACAAGAAGGTCTAGCAACATTGGTCTTCAACTAAAAAGAATGCCCCAACTTTCAAAAAGAGGTGTATCTTCAAATATAACTGAAGATATGGCTAGATTTTTCCTGTAGAAGACCACTTGGATCCAGACTGGCACTCGAATTGTAGTTCTTTGAAAGCCTAGAGTCCTACATCATACAGTGTATTACAGATGTCATTTTCCCCAGAGATCTATGTGCTTTGGAACTTGTTCAAAGTGCACATTACCAATTGTCTAACTTAATTAGAAAGAAACCTCCCAAGAATTTCTGTGGAAGATATAATTTTGAAGAGCATAATCTCCAGTGTGCATCTCACAATGAGCTGAATATAGTAATTGGTAGCATTTAGGTGCTGTGTTACTTAGGAATAATCTTTTTTATTTTGATAAAAATCTTCCAAAGGCAATTGTGATGGGTAATTTTTATGTGTAAACTTTATTGGGTTAAGGAGTACCCAGATAGCTGATAAAACATTATTTCTGGGTGTGTCTGTCTGTAAGGGTGCTTCAGAAGGAAATTAACATTTGAGCCGGTAGATTGAATAAAGAAAATCAGCACTCACCAATGCAGGCAGGCATCATCTAATCCATTGAGGGCCCGAATAAAATGAAAAGGTGGAGGAAGGGAAAATTCTCTCTCTTCTCCAGCTGGACTATTTATCTCCCACCCTTGGACATTGGAGCTCCTGTTTCTCAGGCCTTCAGACTCAGACTGAACTATACTACTGGCTTTTTTAGTTCTCCAGCTTGCAGACAGCAGATCATGCAACTTCTCAGCCTTCGTAATCTCATAAGCAAATTTCCGTAATAAATATTTATCTATCTATTCTGTTTCTCTGGAGAAACCTAATACAGCAATCAATGATATTACAAATGTAATTATTGTTAAAATTTCTTTTTAGTAGTAGTTAAAAATTGGAGTCAATTCTCTACAAGAATAGACCTTAAGGAAACCTAAAGCCTGGGATAACAAGGAGGATGGTACACCTGGGAAAGTGACCTTTGATTCACCTAGCCCCACAGTAAATGCTAAGGAATGCTCTTGAGTTGTCAGAAGTTATGCACTTTTGGTTGGCAAGAAGGAATGTAACTGGAATATAGAAACATACCCTGCTCCCATAGAAAATGGCAGAGAGTTGTTCTACAAAAGAGCAATGAGCTACTCTATTCAGGGGTGGTGCTGGGTACTTCTGCAGGGATTTGAAAGCTGGAGCAATGTGTCGTTATAACTGAGATTACTATTGTTTTGCTGACTTTGTGTAGTAATTTTGTGTATATTAATGGACCTTTGCCATTGGACTGAGTCTATGGCCATATTTCTGGCACCATCATCATAATGGAAGCCTGAAGATTGATGCCTAAACTAAATTTAATACAAAACATCAAACTCTGGCTATATTGACTTGAGACACACATAGAAATGAAAGAATATGATCTGCAAAAACCGGGATTATATTTTTAACTATTCTTGGTACCAGACAACAAAAGCTGCTTAGCTAGGGAATTAGAAAGAATAATTGCAAAAGTTAGTTCTCTTCCCTCTTGACTTGAAGCTTTTTGGCTCTTTAACTCACTGGGGGCAAAAAAGTTAGAATCTAAAGTAAGCAAATGTAAAATTTCCCTGTGGCTTTTATTGGCTCAATAGAAGAGGCACCTGAGGTTTTCCAAAAAAGAAAGGAACAGGAAACCACTAGGTCAGGTGTCTGGCTGGCAAGGAAGCAGATACTAAAACTGCGGTCCCAGTGGCTAGAATGGAGACAGCTACAACAGTAGTGCTGCAGATGGCAGAAGTCCTGTGGACCTTTCAAGCCCAGCCTGGCAGGCAGCAACTTTCTAGGCATACATTTGCAAACTGCTGAGGTCGTTATTAGATATGGGAAAGTTTTTAAAAAGAGCTGAGAAGTGCAAAAGAAAAAAAAAAAAAGATTGGAAGGGAGTTCAGATCACAGGAAAGACACAAAATAAGTTAAAATCTTAATATTACTTTTAATTGTGAATAACTCTGTTTTAAGATATGTGAGCAATTCTTTCTGCTTTTACGCAAACTGCTGAGGTCGTTATTAGATATGGGAAAGTTTTTAAAAAGAGCTGAGAAGTGCAAAGGAAAAAAAAAAAAAGATTGGAAGGGAGTTCAGATCACAGGAAAGACACAAAATAAGTTAAAATCTTAATATTACTTTTAATTGTGAACAACTCTGTTTTAAGATATGTGAGCAATTCTTTCTGCTTTTAAAGACAAACTGAAATAAGAGCAGTGACCTTGGAGCACTGTGATTTGTGCAAGCTAATTGGGTTACAAATAATGGTATTCAGAAGACTGGGTATCAGAAATAATTTTCTAATTAGGAAAGGTGGCCTCCAAGTACAAATATAAAAGTGCTTAATTGAGACAGAAAACTTAAATTGATAAAAGCAGGCAAAAAGCAATTTCTCTCTTTTTGAAACTTCTGATTAAAATATGGAATTTGGCCAGGAATGCAGTATTCTTCAACTGTGGCACTGCTGTCATTTTGGGTACTACATTTTATTATTGTTCAGGGCCATCCCACACGTTAGAGGTCAACTAGGACTTCACTCATTACTCCACTTAAACTTTAGGATTCAGTTGTAAGAATATTTGATAATCCTACATATTAAGCTAGCTGTATTTTCTGGCATTCTGATTTTTTAGAATTAGGCAGAGACGGTAAACATATTTATATTTTTATTGTCAAAGATTTTTAGCAATCTGGTTTTAGCTTTAAGGTTGCCTGTGATAAAAGTTAAGTAATGATACAAGTGAGAAAGAAAAAAAAAAGATAAAGGAGTTTTAGATTCAACATCGAAGGCTTCATTGTCTGTGTTGTCCCTTTCGTGGCTGTTGCCTATTAACTATATGGGATTCTAATTGAGATACTAAATACTATTAATTTATACAGTCTTTTGCATTCCATCAAGAAATGATCAGATTTCTTTCTTATTTCTTAAACTTATATTGACAACAGGGATTTTTTAGAATTCAGAGCCAGTTCTGGAATGCTTGAGCTGATATTCAAAAACAAGAAAAAAATGATTTCTCTCCTGAGGAATCAACCTATAATTTAAACAATTTTTTATAATATTAATATGTAGCATGGTACATCAAAGGAAGTGTAAAAGAGAGAGTAGATATAAAACATACTTTTTTATAAAAAGTAAGTGTTAAATAAACTGGAAACCCTCGGGCGGGAGCGCCGCCGCGCTTCCCAAGCGGCGCACTTATCCAGTGCGCCACCGGGCCGGCCCTATAATTGTCTCTTTTAAAAACACAGTTTGTTTTTAAAGTCATTATTATTATTTTTTTTAAATGTTATTGAGGATGTGGTGTAAAAGAAACTCTCATTTATTATTGGTGGGAATGCAAATGGATACAGTCATTTTGGAAGACAGTTTAACATTTTGTTACAAAGCTAAACATAATCTTACGATAAGATCCAAGAATCGTCCTTCCAGGTGTTTAGCCAAACTACTTGAAAACTTATGTTCACACGAAAACCTACACGCAAATGTTCATAGCAGCTTTATTCAAAATCACCAAAAATTAGAAGCAACAAAGATGTCATTTAATAGATAAATGAATAAACAAATTGTGGAACATCTATACAATGGAATGTTATTCAAAGATAATAAGAAATGAGCTATTAAACTACAAAGACATGAATGAATGTTAAATGCATGTTGTTAAATAAAAAAGGCCAGTCTGATAAGGCTACATACTGTATAATTCCACTTATATGTCATTTCTAAAAAGGCAAAACTATAGTGATGTTCCAAATTTCAGTAATTTCCAGAGTTTCAGAGGCAGAGAGTAGGGCTGAAAAGATAAAGCATGGGAGAATCTTTAGGGAGTGGGACTATTCTATATGATACAGTGATGGTTGATGAACGACACTACGTATTTGTCAAAACCCTTAGAACTTTATAGTGCAAAGAGTGAACCATAATATATACAAATGAAAAAGAAAATAATTTAAAAAGACAGGGAAATCTGCGGATAGAATGCAAAGTGTGATAAAGCAACCTAACTGCATTACAATTGTATAAAATAATAAGGGCTCTTGAGGAAATAGCTGATTTTAAGACTGGGGAATGACACATGTAAGATGAGTCTGGCACATCTGGTAGTATCAGGAAGTAATCAAGCGTTCAATAAAAGAAGACACAGTGACGAAGGATGTCAAAGAGATACGGGAGCCCATTTAAGGAGCTCCCAGTAGCCAAGCCTGGAACAGTTTTACCCATAAAATAAAGTAGCAGTGGAATTATAGCCCAAAGTATGAAATAAATATATATGGCTCCATACTGATATAAATAAATGATTGAATAAATAAATGCACACATACATAAATAAGAAAGAATAGACAAATCTAACGTGCAGGAGAATTTTATCAGCAACGTGTTCTAACCAAGTGAGCTAATCGACCAGCAACAATACAGGAGGTTGTGCATACCTCTCCCCCGCTGAAGTTCAGGAGCACACAGTGACTCCTTCAAACATGTAACAAAAGGTGTGTGGAAAGAGGGGTGGAAAAAATAGGAACTTTATAGTGCAAAAATCTGTTTCCAAGGTTATCATTGACAGTAATAAGTCATGTTGATAGTATGTACCCTTGTCTTAATATGGTGAAAATGGCACTTTATCTCTGTGGTTTTTCCCCTTAAACTCATATTCCCGAAATAATCATGAGAAAAACAAAGATAAATCTCAACTAACAGTCAACAAAATATCTTACCAGTACTTCTCAAAACTGTCAAGATCATTAAAAACAAAAAGAAAGTCTAAGAAACTATCACAGCCAAGAGGAGCTTTAAAAGAGATGATGACTAATTTTAATATGGTATTTTCATGGGATATTGAACAGAGTAGAGACAAACATTAGGTAAAAACTAAGGAAATCAGAATGAAGTGTGGATTTCATTTAATAATGTATTGATATTGTTTCATTAATTGCAACAAATGTAACATATTAATGTAAGATTTTAAATAATACAGAGAAACTCTCTGTACTCTCTTTGTGATTCTTCCTTAAATCTGAAACTGTTCTAAAAACCTTTTAAAACTTTATTTAAAAAATAGAATGGATTTGTGATTTAAAAAGCCATTTCTACTATTTCATGAAACACTTTTCCAGACACTGTTAACATGTTTGATAAAGAACAATGTTCTGAGCTATAGGAAGTCCTGGAAATACTACATTATATAACCTCTATTTATTTGGCAGTGAATATGGAAAATAATGAATGGAACAGGAGGAGGCATTCGATAAAGACAGTATGACTCAGTTTAACTAAAGGTTTCCAGAGCTTATTGAGCGATGAATATTGAGTATTACATTATGTGTTTATGTATGCATATGTATATGTTTGTCTGTGTGTTTTGTGGAAATAAAGAAACAAACCAAACCAAAATAAAAATGTCTATGAGCAGTCATGGCATACCATGAAGTATAATATGCTTCAAGTTCACTGGAATTAAATCATAGCTAAGTTTATAAAATGCAGTAATTTGGCAAATATTTAAAATCACTGTTGCAACTGATGTTAAAGAAGTAAAAAGATAAAATATTTTCTCTTGGGCCCTACTTAACTCTATCAAATAAGCTACCATAGATGAGGTACTTATGTCTCTTTCTAGGGACTTCTGCTATTCAAACAATTTGACAGACCTCCTCAAGATTTATACTATAGAAACCTAGGTCTCCTAGTCTTAGACAAAATGTGTGCTTAGAGAATACTCTCCCTAAAGTCAAACTCAGGGAAATTTAATTTCTTTTTTATTAAAAGAGCTAAACCGAAAGCCTCACAGTCAAATATACTACACTCAAGAATTTAAATATTATTGGAGTTCCTCAAGAAATTATAAATAGAACAACCATATGATCCAACAATCCCACTACTGGCTGTATATACAAAAGAAACAAAATCAGTATGTCAGAGAAATATCTGCCCTATCTTGTTCATTCCAGCATTATTCACTATAGCCAAGATAGCCAAGATATAGAATCAACCTAAGTGTTCATCAACAGAAGAATGGACAAAAAAAAAAAAAAAAGTGGTATATATATATATATACACACACACAATGAAATACTATTCAGCCATGAAAAAGGAAATCTTGTCATTTGCAACAACATTGATGAACATGCAGGACATTGTGTTAAATGAAATAAGCCAGGCACAGAGAAGCAAGTACTGAAGGATCTCACTCATATATGGAATCTAAAAAAGTTGATCTCATAGAAGTAGATAAGAGAATGATGGTTATCAGAGTCTGGGTGGTTGGTGGGTGTTGATTGGAGAGATGTTGGTCAAAGAATATAAAATTTCAGTTATATAGGAAAAATAAGTTCAGTACATCTATTTTACAGCATGGTGACCATAGTTAACAACATATTGTATTCTTGAAAAATGCTGGGCCAGCCCGTGGCTCACTTGGGAGAGTGCGGTGCTGATAACACCAAGGCCCTGGGTTCGGATCCCATATAGGGATGGCCGGTTAGCTCACTGGGTGAGCGTGGTGCTGACAACACCAAGTCAAGGGTTAAGATCCTCTTACCGGTCATCTTTAAAAAAAAAAGAAAAGAAAAGAAAAATGCTAAGAAAATGGAAGTTTAGTGGTCTCACCATAAAATGATAACTATGTGAGGTAATGCATATGTTAATTAGCTAGGTTTAGTCATTCCCCAATGTGTATATACTTCTAACATCATGTCATACTAAATAAATACATACAATTTTACCTGTTAATTTAAAAATAATTAAATAAAATTATACAAATAAATATGCTTCCAAAAACATAAAAAGAAAAAGAAATTAAAATACTATAAAACATTACAATGAGATTTAACAAAAATTCTGGAATAGTTTATAAATGTTTTCTTGAGCAGAGCATCCAAGGAGAAAGTTCAGTGAGAAAAAAGAACAGATTGGGGCCGGCCTGGTGGCGCAGTGGATAGTGCACCGCTTGGGAAGCGCGGCGGCGCTCCCGTCCGAGGGTTTTGATCCCACATACAGACCGGCTCCCGCTCACTGGCTGAGCGAGGCGCGGGGGCAACACCGAG
>NW_007728450.1:64401-67086 GCF_000696425.1 Galeopterus variegatus | reverse complement strand
AAAAAAAAAAAAGAAAAAAAAAAAGAAAAAAGAACAGATAGGGCCGGCCCGGTGGCGCACTGCTACAGTGCGCCGCTTGGGAAGCGCGGCGGCGCTCCCGCCTAGGGTTCGGATCCCACGTGCAGACCGGCGGCTCACTGGCTGAGCGAGGAGCGGGGGCAACACCGAGGGTTGCGATCCAACTCAGCAAGTGTTTATCGGATGCCCACTCTGTTTCAGGCAGGGAGAGGGTTAAGTTGTTCTATAGCACTGTCCTCAACTTCAAGGCACTTGAAAACATATTCCTCCACTCCTTGATTTTTAAAAATGTATTGTAGTGAGCTATAAAATGAGAAATAAGCAATGTTGTTATAAACAACATAATTCACTATGAATTACCTTAGTGTCAAGGTTTCTTACTTTAATGTTCTAATTTGTGATCTATAGCTCATGCATATAAACAGTCAACAACTTTTTTCCCTTTTTTTATTTTTTGGTAATACATGAACCAGTATATGACTGACAATCTAACAAAATGAAGCTGTCAATATATACTAGCTATGAAAGCCTTACAGTGAATTTAAAGCCAATTATTTCAATCTCTTTCCAAAAGTTGTCACTAATACACAGGTAAGGTCATGCAGTTTGTGAGGAAATCACAAATTTTCTCTTATTTGCAAGTTACCTATCATCAGTTTCACAGTGATGCAAAAATTAGATTGTCCCTTGAAAAGCGAAGTTAGGAAAATAAAATGAATATTTAGCTGATACTATTTGAATTTAGACATTGATTTCTCAAATTTTCCTAGTAGGATTTTATCAATTTTACAAAATCTTGCGTGAAATCAGATTATTCACAATGAGGATAATAAATATTTATTGGAAAAAAAAATATATATATATTATATACATATATTATATATATTATATACATATGTAAATGAATTGATATCTCAACCAGAGCATTTATTTTTGTGATAAAATTATCTGTATTGGTGACTTATTTTGACCACTTGATTTAATTCAATAAAGCAATTGATAGAGAGATCATCAAAATAATATTAGCTTATATTTTACTCAATTGTTTGGACAGTTCACTCAAACTGTCAATCTAGATGTAGATGCATTAATAAAATCATTAATATCTTTTTCTCCTTTTAATAAACCATATATGGCAAAACAATTACCTGATTAAAACAGCATTTTACATATCTTGTTCTCTCTTGGTTTCCCTTAGGATTTTATCCTTGGCTTTCAGATTTATCTTTCCGTTTTAAGCTCCCAAAGTAGACAGAATGTCTCTTATTTCATGGCATATTTTTAATGAGTTGTGTTTGCCCCTCTATCACAGTATTCACTCGCCTAATGAACATACACAAGATTCCTTGATTTTACTGATAACAAGTTTCCAAGCTTAACGTTCAGTTAAATATTTTGTATAAATGTAATTTCCTTGTTAGAAATATATGGCAGGTTTCCATATCCAGCTGTGTGGTGGACTAGATATTTCAAAATGCCCTAGGTGCTGCAAAATGTATACATACTGTACCTGTGCTCTTTATATTATGTGCATAACGGCATAGTAAACTGTTTTCCAAGTGTAGCCCAGATTTATGTAATGTGGACTGTGTAAAAGTCTTTGATTTGTATTTTTTCAATTTATGAAGATACTAGCTTGTGAGCAATTTGTAAAAAAAAAAAAAATTAAAAATGTAAAATCCCTTAAATTGTTGGTTGTATAATAAAAGTTTGTAAAGCTATCTGGTGCACCAGACTTCTTGTTTTTATAAAATTCATTGGAACAGATTCATCATGTTGTTTTCTAATGATCTTCTGCCAAATATGCCAAACAGTTCCTTAGACAAAACCCTCCACTAAACTTTTAAAAGAATTTTAGTTATTTTTTTTATTTCGATACTAACAACAACCACATCAGCAAAAATAACTGAATTAAAATGCGAAATAATTGCTGTCTTTTAAGCAGAGAAAATTTGGACATGGATGGTTACAGAAAAAAGGCGACGTGAACACACAGGACAAAGATGGCCATCAACTAGCCAAGGAGAAAGACCTCAGAAGAAGCCAACCCTAATAATACCTCGATCTTGGACTTCCGACCTCTAGAATTGTGAGAAAATAAATTTCCATTGTTAAGCATCCAGTCTGCGGTACTTTCTTATGGCAACCCTAGCAAATTAATATGCCTAACATATGGTCACCTATGTATGCACTGAACTAATTAATTAGAACATTTATAAGCCCTCTATCAATAATAAAAAAACTCAGTCACAAAAGGAAGATCAATAAGTCTTGTAAGCCAACATGATAGGAGGAAAATTTGAGGACAGCCATTCTGATGTAGCACTTCTAAGTTTTACCATAAAATATAATATTGTTCCCTACCAATAGAAGACTTTCCAGGAAGACTCTCCTGATTTGCACCTGGTTCACTCTTGTTTCCAGCACATGACCCAACAAATCAAAGTTATTCAAGGAGTTTGGTTATATAGTGTTTATTTACTTACTCTGATTCCACTTTGTTCTTATAAGGAGTTCTGTGCAAGACTTAAATATTTTCTATCAAGAATGCCTTTTCTGCCCTATCTATAAATATGATAGACATAACTTCAAGGTTGTGGCTGATAACATCATTTCCTAGTTTTCAGCCTAGGAAGATATTTTTATAATTTTATATTCCTTCAAACA
>NW_007728450.1:61584-63396 GCF_000696425.1 Galeopterus variegatus | reverse complement strand
GGAGCGCCGCCGTGCTTCCCAAGCGGTGCACTATCCAGTGCGCCACCGGGCCGGCCCTCAAAATAATTTTTGACTAGAACTTTTTTATATCAATATTAAAATTTTAGCTTACCGCAGCAATAGATTTTTCCTGTTATTACTTCCACATTATATTATTATGAATATTTCTAAGTAACTTTTAAGGATTTTCTGTTTAATGGAATAAGAAATAAAATGCACATGCATGAGTGTGTTATTGAATATTAGTTTATACTGTATAAAGTGAAGTTAAGCCACCTATATCTATTTTCATAACACTTTTATTTAAAACTTATCATATTTTTATGCTTTTTCCTTGTAGAAGTTTACTTTCTTTTCCATTTGCTAACTTAATGTACTTTTGTATGTGTGTGGAAATTTGGACTAATTAACTCCTTTTTCTAACTTTACAAGTGACTACCATTAAATATAAGCATAGTTTAATCTACATTTTTATTTATAATTAGAAATAATTGATTGTTTTTTAGTCCTCTCCCATTCCATACATAAATTTATTTAGTTTTTTTAAGTCCTGATTGCAACTTATATAACCTCTTATTTTCTGCCTATATAATTATAAAATCTATTGTGCCTTTTTAACACATTTGACATTTGATATACTGTTACAAACATATTTATAAAAATAGTTAGCCAATTCTTCATATTAGTGTGTTTTCTTAATGCTTTGTATAATGCTTTAAAAAAAAGACCCAGACATTTTATTTTTGTTGCAGCTTCCCTCATTTTGAGTTTATATTTTCTTATGTATTCATCACTCTATTGCACATCAAAAAAAAAAAAAGAAAAGAAAACATTCTGTCTTAGTACATAAAAGATAAGTTCACTAGATACAAAATTCTTGGATCATTAATCTTTTCCCTTAAATTTTTGTAGTTTTTTTTTGTTATTGTTGTTTTTAACTACTTGTTGTCATTTCAAGTAACAAAAAAGAAATCTGAGGCTTCTTGGATTTTTCTTTGTAGATATAACCTGTTTTCTTATGGCCACCTGCTTGTCTTGAAACTGACAGATGTATATGAATAATTGCTAGGTGTATGATTTTGAATAACTTTGGTACATGGTGAGTTTTTGTGAATCTGTAGTCTCTGATCTTTTAGTCTGAAAAATTATATTGTATCCATTTACCTATTTGCTCTGATTTCTTCTTCAGATTGTCAATTATCTGAAGTTTGGATATCTATTCTCATGCTTCCGTATATGTGGTCAGAGTTATTATAACTTTCTTCTCTTTGTTTTTTTCTTCTGTATTTTGAGACAGCATCACCATGTGAGTCCTCTACCTCATTGTATTTGTTTTCTGCCATTATCATTCTGCTCCTTAATACTGTTATTGCAATTTTAAATCCTGTGATGGCATTCATTATTACTTCTATACCATGTTTCTGCATTGTAGGCGGTTCTTTCAGATTTGTTGCTTTGCCTCACACGAGGTGACAGAAGATGCAAAAAGGATTACTCAAAGCCCATTTCTTCTGAGCAGTGAGAAACCCCAAAAGGGTTAATTTCCTGAAACCCTCAAGAGAGAGGCATTCCTCCTTGGGAAATTAACCATGAACTGGGGTTCTGTCTCAGTATTTGTTCTCCAGGCCAGAAAGTTACAGAAAAAGGACATAGGTGGAGTTATGGTTAAGTATAGTTTAACAATAGAAGCTGGTAACATCAGCGAAATAACAAAGTGACATTTCATAATGAAATTTGCAAAAGGTTAAGTCGATCCACCATCAAAAGCTTGTTCTTAGCAAATACTGTCTTTTCCTACAGCAGTTTCCTCAA
>NW_007728450.1:58383-60770 GCF_000696425.1 Galeopterus variegatus | reverse complement strand
CTGAAACTACAGTGCTTTGGAAACTAGGCCCTGTGAAATACATTTGCTTTATAAATGTTAGAATACTCCACAAGATTTTTATGATATTACCCAATAACATGATTTTTTCAACTCTAGTTTATTGAGTTTATTGAGAGTTTATCTAGTTTATTGAGAGTTATGCTTTATTAAATTTTGTTGAAAAGCACACAATAAATATTTTTAATATTTTATATTGAATCTTAATGTAAATTATTTTTGAGAGCTTGTTCTCACTATCCTTATTGTGTGCTAATTTCTCTTGAAATACATCACTTCACCATGTTTATTCATAGATCCTATGAAACTTCTTCATTTTCAATTTGTTTTATTTTTAATTTCAAAATATAACTGTACATTTATTTGACAATATTTTGAAGTTAGGTCAGGACCTTTTCCTTGGAAATGTCTATTTGATTGGATTCAAGCTATTTTTCCTTATCTTTCTTTAACAAACTACACCCATAATGCATCACTGACTTTCCAAGTTCAGTTGTTTTAGTGTAGATTAAGAACTTAAAGACACATGAGAAGCATTCTGAGTGAAGAATCAGTCTATATTTCACAAACATTCTCCCAATCTTTTACAGTTATCTTGCTTACATCAAATTTGACAGAAATTGTTTTTTATCAATTCACCTCACCTAGTCTTTCAAAATATTTTACTTAATTTTCACCAGAATGACTCTGTTTACACAATGTTATTTGAATGTTAATGTTATATCTAGTTCACTTATGCATTTATAATAAAAAGTTTAATTGGAATAAATTGGGGGGAAAAACAACTATCTTTGAGTTAGCATTAAATTTGACTGCTGTGAAATAGCTGGATATTGGCCTTCTAATCCTTCATATTATGATGCTGATATCAATTTCCATTGTTTCTGAGAGAATGAAGAGCTTTGGTTGAAAGGAGATTGCCTTTGGGATTATGTATCTTTACTAGCCTCAAATGTAGCACATGACTATGTAGAGTAGAGCAGGAGGTTATGTGCTTGAAAGTAACTGTATTAGTCTGTTTCTTTTGCTTATCAGAAAATACCTGGAAATGGGTAATTTGTAAAGAAACAATACTTATTGCTTGCAGTTTTTGAGGCTGGGAAGTCCAAAGTCCAGAGAACATACCAGGTGAGGGCCTCTTCCTGGTGGTGACTACATAGCTCCACAGGGTATCACACAGCAAGAGAGACAGAAGCAAGAGAGAGATTGTCATCTGCTCTCCTTTTAAAGCCAGTAGAACCAGGCCCATAAACACCATTAAACCATCAAATGGATTAATCCATTCACTAGGGCATGGTCCTCACAATGAATCACCTCTTCAAGGCCCCACCACTCAATTACAATAATAGGATTTCCCACCCTCAACAGCTGAAGTAGGGTTATGCTTCACTGAGTTTTAGGGAACATTTAATCCACAGAAGTAACCAAATGGTAAACTAGAGTTCATATTTAGTCAACAGGAGATTGTTTAAAGCACAAAAGGCATAGCAAAATTAAAACACATAAGAATTCCAAAACACTATATGCTAACAGAGACTTTTGTACTCACTTGAGAATTGCTCAATTTCTTTTTTATATATTTACACTTCCCTTGTTCTACAAACTACTATAAAATAAAAAGAAAAGAAAATTTATTTAGTTAATTAAGATATACGAAACTCAAGCTCACATTATTCTCTTATTTATAAAAATTCTTATGAAATACAGAACCCATTCTCTATCTCTAACCAACATTTTTTTAAACTAAATGATTATCTTACAAGAATAGTAACTGTTGATTTGATTATTTGGGAGAGTAGGGGAGATGCATATTCACAAAGTGTGCCCCACATTGTGGTCAACTTCCACAAAATAAGTTTAATTATTATATAAAAAGGAGTAAAAGAGATATGTTAATGTGAAAGAATGAGAGAAAGAAAGTGTGAACCCTGAAAATGCTAATCCTTTAAGGTGTATCCTGAGTGTCTAACCGGGTCTAAAATCTGAATGGAGCCCAGCAGTCATTTGCTGACTGGAGGTTACACACATATATCACATCCTCAAGAAAACCACAGGCTAAATAATAGTTGAGCTTTGGGGTGTTTGTAGCTGTCTGATCCTGTTTATGCCATGTGGCATAATCCTTCTGATGACGCCAATTGCAGAGCTAGGGCTGGGTCTGGTGCTCACAGACCCCTTGAGCCCATTCACAAACCTTTCACACGCAGGTCTATGAGCTAGGTAACCAGCAAAAAAGTCGTTGGAGCCTTGACTGAAGTAGGAATAATGTTTATTCAGCACACACAACACTAGGAGCTAAGCAGTATACAGAGAAACTAAGAAACTCAACTGCTACCTGCAAAGTCCAAAGAAAAACTGAAACTGAGCAG
>NW_007728450.1:55554-56919 GCF_000696425.1 Galeopterus variegatus | reverse complement strand
TGGAGCTCACATCTGGAATAAAGCATGTCCACTTTGCTGGCAGCTGCTCGGTTTTTCTTTCACTTACCTGGCTCAGGACCTGCACAGGATAGGGCAGAGGGGTCTGTGATCCAGCCAGACACGAATATTATTCCTTTTTAGTGAGTTTTGTTAATGTAAGAAACAACAAAGAAAGGCAGAAAAAATTTCTAGTACATTCTTTTATTTTAAAACATTCATCTCCTAAGAGATTGACTTTTGTCAGAAGAGCATGAGGAGCTCAGCTGACCCAATTGCCAGTGAAACTGGTGAAAATTATTAAAAGAAAAAGCAAGCATTTTAAGGTTTTGAATATGATTCTAAGGGAAAACAGCCAATGAATAAACATCTATACAAAAAAAATCTATAAAACTTTAGTGATAAATCTGAGAGTCTGTGGTATTTAAACCAACACTGCTTTCTGCCTCCACACTCCGAACTGCTTCAACCAAGAGCACAGCTCTCCCTCGTCCTGCCACGGTACCCACTATCCAGCGCCTGCCACCTGCTCCCAGCTGGAGGACTTTCTTCCCAGGAGGAGCANCACAGGCTAAATAATAGTTGAGCTTTGGGGTGTTTGTAGCTGTCTGATCCTGTTTATGCCACGTGGCATAATCCTTCTGACGACGCCAATTGCAGAGCTAGGGCTGGGTCTGGTGCTCACAGACCCCTTGAGCCCATTCACAAACCTTTCACACGCAGGTTTATGAGCTAGGTAACCAGCAAAAAAGTCCTTGGAGCCTTGACTGAAGTAGGAATAATGTTTATTCAGCACACACAACACTAGGAGCTAAGCAGTATATAGAGAAACTAAGAAACTCAACTGCTACCTGCAAAGTCCAAAGAAAAACTGAAACTGAGCAGCTGCCAACAGAGTAAACATGCTCTGTTGTTAGACGCCAGCTCTCTGCTGCCAGCCTGCTTCACAAAACTGCAGAACACACAAAAACAATTAACTAGAAAGATACATGGGTGCACATGCACACTAACTCCACCAGCACAACTTGTTTACAAGAAATGTACCGGTCGACTCCCCAGCCAGATCTGAGCCAAGGGAGCCTGACTAAATTATCCTATTTTCCCCAAATGCCACCAGAACCAATTGCTGCTGGAAATTCCCATTTTACCACCTGGACCTAATCTATGGACTGTGATCTGCAGTCAATTTTCATGACAATCAATCAGAACTGAACAAGCTTCCATACCTTATTTGCATAGCAGACTGGAGTGGGAACCTGGGCTAGAACTTTCTCTCTATAAGACAGTCTCTCCCTTTGTTCTGGTCAAGTGCACCTTTGTTTTGTACAGAAGAATGCATCTTCTCCACACCATAATAAAGTCTCTATC
>NW_007728450.1:52927-54229 GCF_000696425.1 Galeopterus variegatus | reverse complement strand
GTCTTCCTTCTCCCACCAAACCCGACTCATGGAACGAAGGGTCTACTTTTGGTATGGATTGATGAGAATGCTGGAGTCCAGATAGCCCTGCCCCTGGCTTTTTATTTATTTATTTTTTTGGTTAAGAATATTCATGAGATGCAAAGCTGATTATCCCCGTTGTGTCCTAATGTGATGGCCAGATCCATACTGGCAGCACGCCCATTACCACAAACTGGAATTGTACCCCATCTCCCCTACCCAAGTATCCTCAACCTCCCTCCCCCTCCGCCTTTCCCCCATTCTGCTATGTATTCTTAGGTATGCTCTCTCCCTCTGCAAGCCCCTGGCTTTTAAGGTGTGGTTCTACACTAGTAGAAGAAAGCACCTTACTACCCCACTTCACTGAGAGTGTGGCTTCTAGACTGTGGGTGTCTTATGGGGAAAGTATTACGTAAAATTTATAGAAAGTCATCAGTTTGGACTGAGGACCTGCACTAGGCCCAACAGATCAAACCAAAATGTGGTCACTCATGCTAATGTTCCAAGTCACCAAGCCTAAACTAAGCTGTTTATCTGACTTTTGAGAAATCAGGAGAGTGAGAGATAGTAGCCAAATCCCCAAACCAGCCATTTATATCTGGCATAATAAGGAAATCCCTTCTGCTTTAACGTTTACAAGGAAAGTAACTTGGAACAACTAATACACTTTTTGTTTTCTATTTCTGCTTTCTTCAGTCCTTTTCTGTCTATAAAACCCAACTCCTCTGTTCAGCTCACTAAAACGCTCATTCTATTTTATAGACTGAAGTATTTCTCAATTCTAGAGTCACAAATAAAAGCCAATTGAGATTTTTAAACTAAATTTATTGTAATTTTGTCTTTTGACTAAAGCTTTCCATTGTCCCCATCCCCAGCTTTAGAACTCTGGCCCAGACATTTTGCAGAAGGGGTGATACTGGGGAAACAAGCAACAAAACAGAGTCTAATCTCTTCCCATAGGAACTGGCTTTATTTTCAGTGGAGTGTGGAGAAGTTTAAACCTAAGAACACAAATAAAAACAATGGGGGTTGTAGTGAAGTGAATTGGGAGGAGATTTGTAGACTTAATGAAGATACAGTTTAGATTGTAGGCCAGTTAGTTTGCAGTAAAGAAGGGGAGAGGGAGAGATAAAACATTTGGTAGAGAACCTCTTGAAAGCAGAGCAAATAATAAACGCTGACCTCAAAAAGGGTTGCCTGAAGGAGCCAAACAATTGATTAGATTACTTTGTAGAGGAATTTATGTCCCAGAGCTCTGGATGAACAATTACTGGAGCTTAA
>NW_007728450.1:31681-52225 GCF_000696425.1 Galeopterus variegatus | reverse complement strand
AGATTACTTTGTAGAGGAATTTATGTCCCAGAGCTCTGGATGAACAATTACTGGAGCTTAATCAGTTAGTATGGTAAGGGAAAGGGAGTGAGAGGCCTGTCAAAATACGGTTGTCCAAGGATAGCTGTGGGCATACGCAGAGCTATACCTGCCAGAGGACAAGTCACAGAAACTGAGGGTGGCAGGGTGAATGGGAAGGAATAGATCACTAAAATAATGCAGCCAGTCAATAAACAAAAAAGCAAGCAAATAAAAATAATAAGCCTCCAGAGGGGAAGGAACCAGTACCCAGAGCTGCTATACCTTATTACTGCAAATGTTCAGTTTTCAATGAAAAAATACTAGACATGCAAAGAAACAGAAAAGTGTGACCCATAAACTGGAATAAAAGCAAGCTAGAGAAATTGTGTTTGAAAGTGCTAGATTTAGCATGAAAAGATTTCAAGGTAAGTATTATAACTATGTTCACAACACTAAAGGAAGCTAGATTAAAGAAGTAAAGAAAGATATAAGGACAACATAGCATCAAATAGAAAATATGAATAAGGACATAGAAAATTTGAAAAAGAACCAAATGGAAATTTTGGAGTTGAAAACTACAGTAATAATTAAAAAAAAATTACTAAAGGGAATTGACAGTAGATTTAAATGGACAGAAGAAAGAATAAATTAACATGAAAAAGCTTGATAAAAATTATGCAAATTAGAGAAAAAATAAAAAAAGAAGTTTCAGAGAAATGAACAATATCATTAAATGCACCAACATGTTGGTGAAGGAGAGCAAAGAGAAATGAGATTAATATAATTCAAAGGAATAATGACTAAAAACTTCATAACTTTATTCGAAAATAATAACCTACACATCCAGGAAACTCAATGAGCTCCAAGTAGAATAAATGCAGAGTTCCACTGATATATATATATAAGTCAGGGTTCCACTTATATATATATATATATAAGTCAGGGTTCTTCAGAGAAACAGAACCAATAGAGTAGACAGATAGATATGTAGATAGATAAAGAACAACCATATAATTACACATACACAAAACACCCCCATCTCTTAGTACAAGGAATTGGCCCATACAATTACAATGGCTGAGAAACTCCAAGATCAGCTGTTGGGAAGCTGGAGACCCAGTAGGCAAGACGGCAAAGCTGCAGTTTGAGTCTGAAGGCCTGAGAAGAAAGGGAGCCAATGATCTAAGTTCCAATCTGAGTCTGAGTCCAAAGGCATAAGAACACCAATATCTGAGCTCTAAGGAAGTCAGGCAAAGCAGTTTTCCTTTACTCAGTCTATTTGTTCTATTAAGACCTTCAATGGATTGAATGAGGCCCATCAACATTGGGGAGGCAATCTGCTTTACTCAGTCTATCAATTTAAAAGTTAATCTCATGAAAAGCTCCCTCAAAGACAGACCCAGATTAATGTATAACCAAATATCTTGGCACTCCATAGCCCAGTTAAGTTGATACATAAAATTAATCATAACAAGTTCATCCCTTGTTGATCTGGTACCTGTATGCATTTCCTTAAATTGTATTTACTTTCTAGTAAAGAGAATAAGAAGGTCATAATTCTGACAAATATGATACTATATATATGGTACAACTGAAAATGCACTAATCTCTTCCCAAGAAGAGGAAGTAAAGTCTTAAATGATGTTTACTCTTTGAATTGATATCTCATATCTTAAATACTATGATGTAAAATTAGAAATACTTAAATACTATAAGATAAACTCAATACATCTATGATACATGATAATGAAAGGAGAGAGGTGTATTTCTCAAGGTTCTGCAGAGAGACAAAACAAATACAATATAGATAGATAGATGGTGGGTTGATAGAGAGAGAAAGAGAGTTTTTATTAGGGGAACTGGCTTACATGATTATGGAGGCTAAGAAGTTCCACAGCAGGATGTCTGCAAGCTGAAGACCATGGAATGTCAGTTGTGTGGCTTGATACAAGTCCAAAGGCCTCAGAACCAGGAAAATCAATGGTCTAACTCTCAGTTTAAGGCTGAAAGCCTGAGAACCCAGGAGGCCAGTGATGTACGTCCTGGAGTGGTTGATTAAAAATATCCACTGGGGATATTCTTCATATCTCTGTTGCCATATCACAACATGAACGATCAGTGTTGTCGTCACTACCAGAAATACAGTCTTTAGGATCTATAAATCTAACTAGATTAAAGAACCAATTCTAGAAACTCCAGAATCAATTCAGTAAATTCAACCTTAAAATTCTGTTCCTCTAGAAGCACTCTTGATACCAAAATCTGTGTTAGTCTGTGAAGGGACATCAAGAAGCTCACGGAAAAATGGAATTAAAAGATAAAAACAAAAACATATAAATTGTGTTTCTCAGAATAAGCTCCATCAAGTTCAAGACACTCTTTTAAGTGATGATACCAGCTATACAGTCAATTCCTAAAAAACTAAGGATCTTGGGAATTTAACCATGTGAAAGTATTCTTTTTTATACCATTAACTGAAGAAAAATGGATGCCCATTAAAGACTTTTTAAGATTAGGAAGTAAATAAAAAAAAAAAAAAATCAGAGGAAGCCAAATCAGGAATCTAAGGTAGATTCCTAATGATGTCCCATCAAAACTCTTACAAAATTGCCCTTATGTAATGAGAGGAATGAGCAGGTGCATTGCCATGATAGAGACGGACTATCTAGTGAAGTTTTCTCAGGCATTTTTTAACTAAAACTTAGGCTAACTTTCTCAAAACACTCTCATAATAAGCAGATTTTGTTTTTCTTTGGCCTTCCACAAAGTCAACAAGCAAAATGCCTTGACCATCCCCCAGAACTTTTGCCATGTTGCTTTTGACCAGTCCACTTTTCTTTTGACTGGACCACTTTGATCTCTTGGAAGCCATGGCTTTGATTGTGCTGTCTTCAGGATCATACTGGTAAAGCCATGGTTGATCTTCTGTTACAGTTCTTCAAAGAAATGCTTCAGGATCTTGACCCCATTTGCTTAAAATCTCCATTGAAAGCTCTGTTCTTGTCTGCAGCTGATCTGGGCACAACAGTTTTGACACCCATCAAGCAGAAAGTTGGCTCAACTGTAATTTTTCAGTTAGAATTGTGTAAGCTGAACCAAGCAAGATGTCTGTGATGTCAGCTATTGCTTCTGCTGTTAATCACTAGTTATCTTCAGTTAACGCATGAACAAGATTATGTTTTTCCTTGCAAACTGTTGTGGATGGTCTACCACTGCAGGCTTCATCTTCATCACCTTCTCATCTCTTCTTACAATGAGTTATCCATTTGGAAACTGCTGATTTCTTTGGGGCATTGTCCTCACAAACTTTTTATAAAGCATCAGTGATTTCACCATTCTTCCACTAAAGCTTCACCATAAATTTGATGTTTGTTCTTGCTTTAATTTTCATAAAACTCATTTTGCTCTAATAGTTTTTTTCAGACTGATGTCTTATGCTTTTTAGTGCCTCAAAATGGATCCTGTACAGATTGAGGAACAAATTAGTACAAGTTTATTTTGGTGCTAAAAATACTTTGCAATCCATGCATAGTTTTTTTTTTTTTTTTTATAATGTGCATTTCCTATTGATATTTTTTAAGGCCCCTCATATTATTCAGGGTTCTACAGTGAAACAGAACCAATAGGATAGACACCTAGATACATAGACAATTATTATAACAAATTGACTCATGTTATTATGGAGGCTGATAAATGCTAAGATCTGCAGTCAGCAATGTGAAGACCCAGGAAAGCAGATGGTATAGTTCCAGTCTGAGTCTGAAGGCCTGTGAAGCAGGAGAGCTGATAGTGTAAGTTCTGGTTTGAGGATGAGTGCAAAGGCAGGATAAAACACATGCCCCAGCTTGAAGACAGGCAGAAAGAAAGCTAATTCTTCCTTACTCAGCCTATTTGTTCTATTCAAGCCTTTAAGAGATTATATGAGACCTAGCCACATGAGAAGGCAATCTGCCATACTCAATCTACTGATTTAATGTTAGTTGCATCCAAATTAACCCTCACAGACACAAGCAGAATAACATTAGACCAAATATCTGAGTATCTCTTGGCCCAGTCAAGTTGATACATAAAATAAAATTAAAATGTTGCATTAGAAAATATTTATTTAATACAAAATAAAGCAGTCATAGAGAAACAAAATAGAGAGAAGGTGTATGGAAAACAAAAATTAAAGTAGCAGAGATAAACCCAGTCATATAAATAACATTAAATGTGAATGGATTACATAATCCAATGAAAAGGCAGAGGTTGTTAGACTGAATTTTAAAAATAATCCAACTACATGTTGTGTACAGGAGAGACACTTTAGATTCAAAACACAGTTAGGTTGAAAGTAAAAGGCTGGAAAAAAAATCCAATAACATTCAAATAGCAACCACAAGAAATATGGATTGACCATACCAATATCAGGCAAAATAGACTTTAAATCAAAACAAGAAAAATGTTAAATTCAAATCAAAACCCACAATGGCTTACTTCTTTGCACTCACTGGGCTAAAATTTTTAAAAATCAGATAATGACAACTGATGGGAGGATGTGGATACTCTGGAACATTTGAACACTGCTAGTGAGAATTTAAAATGTTTAAGCTACTTTGGAAAGCCTTCTGAGACTTCCTAAAAAGACTAAACAGAGAGTTACAACATGACCCAGCAATGCTACTCCTACTTATATATCCACAAGAAATGAAAACATTCATCTACATAAAAACTTCTATTTGAATGTTTATTAGCAGCATTACTCATAATAGCAGAAAGCTTGAAACAATGCAAATATTTATTAATAAATGGAATTGGTTTTAATTATGCCTTATATCCCTCTATGCAATCTAATATTATTTGACCAGAAAAAGAATGATGTACTGATATATGCTATAACATGAATGAAACTTGATAACATTATACTAAGTGAAATAAGTCATTTAGAAAAAAAAACATACTATATGATTCTATTCACATGAAGTCCAGAATAGGAAAACCTATAGAAAGTAGATTAACAGTTGCCTGGGGCTGGGAGGAATGTAGCAGTGGAACAGGGAGGTAACAGCTAAAATAACATGGGATTCCTTCTTGAAATGAAGAAAATTTTTTATAATTGACTGTGGTAATGGTCATACATATTTTTAAATATAAAAATATAAAATAATTGAATCGTGCTTTTTAAATGGGTAAATTTTATAGTATATGAATTATATTTCAATAAAGCTATTAAAAATATATGTAATCTGTCTTCTTTGAAATTATTTAAATCAAAGGAAAGAAATGAACTATACTAATAAAATATTTAACACATGTGCTATAGATTGGATGTCCCCAAACTCCATTGAAGCTTAATCCCCACTGTTAATTGTTGAGTGTGGGAAATCCTATTATGGTAATTGAAAGGTGGGGTTTTGAAGAGGTGATTAGATTGCAGGATCGTGCAGTAGTGAATGTATTAACAATGGTGGTTAGGAGTGTGGATCTGAGGGCCCTTAAAGGGGTGCATGAAGAGTGTGTCCCTCTCCCTGCTATGCCATTTTCTATCATGTGAGGCCCCTGGGTCACTGTTGCCACCACCAACATTCTCACCAGATTTGTTCCCTGGACTTCGGACTTCCTAGTCTCTGGAAATGTAAGCAATAAATTCTGTTTTCTTATAAATCCCCCAGTACCAGGTATTGTACTATAAGCAACAGAAACAAACTAACACAACATCTTTAACACAATATCATGTGTAATGAAGACAAAATTCAAAGTGACATTTCATTATTCTTCACTTCCATGTATTGTCTCCTACTTGTGATGCCCTTCCATCACTCCTGAAACAGCAGCAAAGAAGCTAATTCTCGTTATTTTCTCAGCAGTTTCAATCTCACTTCACCTGAATCTTCTAGGCAATAAAGTCACCGATGTGATCTGTGTTCTTATACCACTGTGTTCACCCCATAATTACAAGCACTGATTGTAATGGTCTATTAGCATGTCAGTTTCCTACAATACACCATGAGATTTTTAAGGACAAGTCTGTATTGACCTTTTTTTTATTTGTTTGGTTTTATATTTAGCATTCAACACTGTATATGATGCATAGTAAGAATGAGGGAACACAGAGGTTTGAAGTAACCCTTCTATTTCTATATTTATATGCTTTAGATTAAGAGGCAAATTTCACCTGAAGAAGCAGATACACCTCCACTATTGTGCAATTTCCATTCCATGACAACAAGGGGAGAATAGCAAAACATGAGATGAGACTATTGCATTTTCTTTTCTTTCATTGTCATAATTTCTCTTTATAGTCAAGGACAAAGCATCTCTCCATACAAATTTTAATGGAGATATACCACCTCCTGGTTTTCCAAAAGGGTGGAAATATACACTGTAACTATAATGTGCTGATATAATTTACAAGCTGTGTTAATTCAACTTAATAATTATTTGGAAACATTTCCCTTTTTTGCAGAATCAAGGAGTCATTTTAATGAAAATTGCTGTTTTGTCTTATAGATCTATATACAAGGTATTTTTATGTTTTCTTATTTCAAATTTTATATTTATTTATTTGATAAATATGCATCTTTTGCTTTTATGGTTACTCCCGTTATGTTAAAAGATTTTTCTTTCTCAAAAGAATACATGTGTTCAATAATATAGATGTTAAAGAAGGCATTTTGAGAAGTGACATGTTCAGAAAATTGGAATATGCTTTGTAATGGCACCAATATTTAAATGAATATTTGCACATTTTAAATATAAATTAAAAAATTTACATGTAATACCCCACCGAACTTTGGAAGTGAGGAAAACTATATTCTCTTGACATCCTTAGCATTGCCAGGAATTCTTTGATGGTGCTTATCTTTTAGAAGTATCTTCAAATGAAAAAGCATAAGAGAAATGAACATTGGCAGGAAGAAGCTTGAGGCTCTTTAAGCTGTCATCTTGTCATTTGTTCAAGAATTATGTTTAGTTTAAAATGGTTTTACATTATTTCTAATGCTGCTTTTAATGCTATTTCTCATGAGGTGATTTCACTGTATGAATCAGAGGTAAAATATTTCTTATAAGGTTTATTTTCCCAGGGTGTTAAATTTAATTTATATTTTTACCCTCTTTAATTTTTTCCTATTACACTCCAGAGTTTAGTCAAGGGAATTCTTATCTATGGGTGGACTTGATTTTTAAGGGTTAATTGAGGATATATTTTATGTCGTGAAATAAAGTATCCTGTTGAAATTCACTGCATCATTTCGAGAAACTTGGAAATGGCCTTGGTAAACCTATGAAAATCTGGATCTCATCATAAATGTACTTCCTTAAGTAACTTTCATATAGTATTGGGAAAATTAAAGCACAGAAAATATATTTTTCTGTCTAGCTTCTTATAGTAATAAATCCTCTAATTTCCAAGTGGATAGATCCCTTTGCCACGAAATAACAAATTAGGTAGGAATGAAGTAGCATGATTTTCATATAGAAATAAGATGTACAGAAAGCTTTGCTTTATTCTACATTCATTTTACTTTGGGAATACTAAAGAAGCCTTTTAAAAGCAATGTTATTTACACATAAAAAAATTAAGGGATTTAACTATTGTTAATGCAAATAGAGTTCAGTATGGGTCAATATGAGTTATGTTATTTGACTGGGAGAAGAAAGGTCTGACATCAAACCTCACTTCTTCCACTTACTAGTTGTGGTATCTAGAGCACGTGCATTAGCCTCTTTGCACTGCAGATGAAATAGATTTCTTCTTCAAATGGGTTATTTTGAAATTTAAGATATATGTTGGAATGTTCTCAACAGATAGTCTGACTCAAAATTGGTGCTGAGTAAAATGCTAGTTTACTCTATATTTGATAGAGTACTGTATTTGGTAATGTTTTGAATAGATTAGCAAACACTGCACTTCTGCCTGGTATTCACCGTTAACCCTGTCCTTTCCTCATCTTTACTCTCCTACTTTCCTCCTCTCCAGTTTACAAGCAGCTCAATCTTCAACATTCATTACCTCAGGGGAAAGATGACACAGCAATATATAGAAATCAATTCTCGGCTTTTAGTTTTAGAAACATATTCCTCAGGTGAATAATTTAAAAGAATAAATGGAATAATTGAAGAATGAGGTTAGTCTCCTAATAGGAGAAAAAAAAAAATAGAGGAAATACGGGTGGTCCATAACCCTGCCTTACACATCACATCCAGTGTGGAGTCCCAGCTCTGTGTTGGAGTAGACTATGGAGCTCCATACAGATTTTCAGTCTGCAGGAGCAGAGACACACCATGCTTACATTCCCAGAAAAACTCCAGTGTGAGTCACTTGTTTCTAACTGTCATTATGCAAATGCAATAGAATAAAAGTGGCGAAGTACGTTTTCCCCCTAGTCTCAGTATTCCCAGCACTTAGCTAGGATCAGGATGATTAAAACATTTACTATGTCACTATCTTACTCTCTTTGTGCTGCCATAACAAAATTTTTGAGACTGGGTAATTTATAAACAAAAGAAATTTATTTTGAAGTACGTTTTCCCCCTAGTCTCAGTATTCCCAGCACTTAGCTAGGATCAGGATGATTAAAACATTTACTATGTCACTATCTTACTCTGTTTGTGCTGCCATAACAAAATTTTTGAGACTGGGTAATTTATAAACAAAAGAAATTTATTTTGCACAGTTCTAGTGATCGTGAAGTCCAAGATCAAGGTATCAGTCGATTCGGTATCTGGTAAAGGCTGCTCTCTACTTCCATAATAGTGCTTGTGTCCTCACATGGAGGAAGCCTGAAGGGCAAAAGGCACTAGGGAACTCCTCTCAACCTCTTTTATAAGAGCACTAATCTCTTTATGAGGATAGAGTTCTCCTAACTTAATCACTTTCTGAAAGTACTCACCTCTTAATACCATCACCTTGGGGTTTAAAAGTTTCAATATATGAATTTCAGGGGGACACAAACATTCAAACCATAACAGTCACCAAAAATGGCATAAAATGTTAAAGGACTTTGGTCAGGGACATAAGTTTTGAATGGCTACATGGTGTAATTGAAAGAATAGAATGTTTTCTGTGTTTCTGAGAGGGACAAATATAAAGGTGAGAATGAATCTGAGGTAGGAAGGCACTCAGTTTCCCTGGGGTCAGGTTTCAGACTACACCCATGGGCTTCAGACCACTCACCTAGGACTTAAGCTCCTCCTCTGAATCCTGAGAAACTGTTGCTTGTTGCATCTATTTTTGGCACCAACATGTGGCAACTGAGACCACAGGAGGCAGATTTATGTAGTTTCAGTGGCTAAGCATGCTCAGTAGAAAGGAGTTTATCCTATAAATCACTTTCCAGAGGTCATTCTAGAAGCTCTAGGGAGTATCTGGCATATTTAAAATGTATCTGGTGGAATTTGACCAATGAGCATACTCTGCAGAGACCAATTGAGCATGTGCAAGGCTATGTTAAATAACCTGTTACACAACTAGGCACCACCCCCTCAGCTGAATATTCATTAGATAAAATGAATATGTATAGATAGTCAAACTATAAAAGTTGAATCCAGGAAGAAGGCAGGGCTGTCACTCTCCCTGGAGCCAGCCCACACTTCGCCTGTGTACCTTATCTTTTTGTGTTAAACCTGCACTTACAAGACTGCTGCTCACTCTCTGGAGCCAGCCTGCACTTTGTCTGTGAAGTATGTATTTCTTACTTTTGTATTAAACTTGCTATGCCTGCTGCTCACTCTCTGCAGCCAGCCCACACTTTCCCTGTGAAGTGTGTATTTCCCACAATTTCCTTTAAACGAGTTTTCACTTTCCACTCCAACACTGCCCTTAAGGTTGGCCATCTGAACTCCCCAGACCTTCCCCTCTGATATCAAGCCAAATAAGGAGAAACTTTTAGTTAGGGGTCAAGAATGGCACAGAGACAATGAGTATGGATAAATGTCCTGGTGTCAAATAGGAATGTTGGAACAGCAGTGTGGATGGGACTCATGATGCTTATTAACCCAAAGCCACCACCTCTCTTAGCATGATTTTACACTTTCTAAATCCTTTGAAGTTGCCTCTGGAAAAAATGTGAAAACTCTGAACTGATAGTGATTGTGTTTCTAATATGCAGGTGAATAAACACTCATATCCAATATGGTTTATTTATAGAAAAATTAAATTACATTCTTACACACCTGAGTTTCTAGACTGATATTCATACATTTTAAGAAATAATTCATATCATTAAAATCTTTGTTTATAGAAAATTGTCTGCACTCAAGTTATCTATAAGGAACACTAATGTGTTTAAAAATAAAAACAGTAAAAAGAAAAGGCTATCTGCTTATTTTTAATAAATTGTGATGAGAAAATTGATTTTATTATAAGAAGTGATTTATTTATAAGATTAAAAGACACTTGGATTATCAATATTTTGAAAATAAACTCTAATGTGGAATAATATATTGACTGGACTTATTAGTTGTCTGATAAAAAAATACTGCTAGTCTGTCAATAGGGATTACTCATACACTGGATTAATTACATGTACTTTAATTGAAAGATAATGGAATAATTATTTTTAAGTATTTTGTCTTCGTTCAAACACATAAAAGTAATAACATTACAACCCTCCAGGTATTTTCTATTAAGCCTCCATGTATTTGCTTTCCAATTTTTTTTTCTTAAGATTAAAAAAAAAAGATACATATGAATACCACATATATAAATCTAAGAAGTAAAATCTAATCATTTAATAAATACTTGATGCAATATGAAAGATGTGGTACATATTGCAGAAAATGCAAAGATAAATAAAATGTGGTGGACAGAAAGCTAACAGTCTAGTGAAGAAATAAGATATATACACGCATATCTATAATGCAAAATATAAAATGATAAGTGTCAAAGGGAGACAGATAAATTGTGAAACTTAAGTAATTAAAATATCACTTCTGGAAATAGGGATCAGCGAAAAAATTCATGGAGGAGAAAGCAGGTGAATGGGATCTTGAAGAATAAATGTGTTTTAAACAAGGAGAAATGGAAGAAAAAGCATTCTGGGAAGAAAAATCAGAGGGACAAAACACATATATGTAAGAAAGTGAGGGTTGTGCAAAGGGGGAAAAATGTTTTCAATTTTATGAGACCTTAGAGTATTGCTGCACCACAGAACTCTGGGAGGGTGAATATGTTCCATGCTTGCGCTATGCAGTATGGTAGCAGCTAGCCACATGTGGCTTACTGAGCACTTAAATGTGGCTATTGTGATGAAGGAACTAAATTTATAATTATATTTAATTTTATTTCTTTAAATTGAAATTTAAATAGCCACATGTGCCTGGTGACTACCCTACTGGACAGCACAACATTAAAGCAAGTGAATTAGAATTGTGGCAAATAAGGCTAAGTTCAGTCTGTGGATCAAAGAATAGATTGGTAAGGAATAGAAAACATTTCAAGTTTTCTAGGAGAGAAATATCAATAGCAGAAATGTAGAAAATACCAAAATGACCAACAACTGATACCCTTGTGAAAGGGTAGATGCATGGCAAATAAGGCTAAGTTCAGTCTGTAGATCAAAAAATAGATTGGTAAGGAATAGAAAACATTTCAAGTTTTCTAGGAGAGAAATATCAAGAGCAGAAATGTAGAAAATACCAAAATGACCAACAACTGATACCCTTGTGAAAGGGTAGATGCAAATATAACAGAAACAAGAGGAAAGGAATCCTTGATGGACATTATTGAAACAGCATATTTCACAAGTAATGACAGCCTCCAGTAGAATTGCCTCATTTAAATGGTGGAATGCAGAATAGAAACAAGAAATCTTGTGCAGATGCAATCGCTGGTAGTACGGGGCATTTATCTTCTCCAGGGAAGTTTTCCTGACTTCTGCTCAATCACTTCTTGCCTGCCCTCACTTCCCCCTCATCAATTAGGAATTTCTGGCATATACTATTATATTGCCGTTGGCTATTTCTATAGTATTATTTTACAGGACTGTGACTCTTTGGTTGCATCTTTCCCTCACTAGAATGAAAATTTCAATATGGCAGGCTGTGGTACATAACTCATAACATCATGTGGTGCTTGGAACATGAAAGTCTTCACAGTGTGTTAAATGAATTGAATGGGAAAGAAGGAGAGTACTAACAACATGCTGGTTATCAAGTCTAAGTGAATGCAAAGAAGAGGATCTCATTAACGAAAATGGAAAATGCAAAGAGCAAATGTATTTGGAAAAGGAAGTTGGTGAATTAATTCAGGCATTCTAAACTTATGGTTTCTGGCAACATTCAAGTAGTCAGAAAGATAGAAAATAATTTAGTAGGGGGGAGAGAATTTAAAAAGAGAAATGCGAGTGTAAGAGCAATCCACAGAGTGATAACTAAAAATATCAATTCTAGGAGACTATAAAGACAGTGTACATATAGAAAGAAAGAAAAGGATAAAACTGGATTAATTAGCATAAGGTAATTATATTATATATTTTTTTAGTGAAGTAATCAGGAATATACTTATTTGTTTAATAAAAGTAATATAAAAATAATTGTAGAGTTTGCTCTCTATGTCCTATATTTTGTTCTCTCAACAATAGCTGTGTTTGGCCTTCCTGACTTCTATTTGGGAGCTAGTGTACCCAGTTTTCAGGCCAGCTAAATGGATGTGACAACAACTCAGTATCCAAAAGCTTTCTTGTTGATATATATACACACTTGCAAGTCTATTTCATAAGCCGAGGACAAAATGTATAAATCATTATTATTTTTGTAGAGTTAATTAATGACATACTTACACTCTTTTGTGTACTATGTCCTTATAGTTTTATTTAAACATATTCAGAAATATGTATAGTTTAATAGAAATAAAATAAATACTGGGATGAAAGACAGAAGGTCTTAATTCTAGAATTGACTTAAAAAATAAGTGACTCTGTAAATGTTGTCAGCTCAATAAATATTGGTCAGTATTGATATCATCACCAACTAATGGCTGAATTGAACTTTATAATTTTAAAATTTTAAGTTGTGGAATATATGAATTTAGACAAAGAATTTGGCTTTTGAGAAATAANGCCTCCAGTAGAATTGCCTCATTTAAATGGTGGAATGCAGAATAGAAACAAGAAATCTTGTAGAGATGCAATCGCTGGTAGTACGGGGCATTTATCTTCTCCAGGGAAGTTTTCCTGACTTCTGCTGAATCACTTCTTGCCTGTCCTCACTTCCCCCTCATCAATTAGGAATTTCTGGCATATACTATTATAGCACCCTTGGCTATTTCTACAGTATTATTTTACAGGACTGTGACTCTTTGGTTGCATCTTTCCCTCACTAGAATGAAAATTTCAATATGGCAGGCTGTGGTACATAACTCATAACATCTTGCGGTGCTTGGAACATGAAAGTCTTCACAGTGTGTTAAATGAATTGAATGGGAAAGAAGGAGAGTACTAACAACATGCTGGTTATCAAGTCTAAGTGAATGCAAGGAAGAGGATCTCATTAACGAAAATGGGAAATGCAAAGAACAAATGTATTTGGAAAAGGAAGTTGGTGAATTAATTCAGGCATTCTAAACTTATGGTTTCTGGCAACATTCAAGTAGTCAGAAAGATAGAAAATAGTTTAGCAGCGGGGAGAGAATTTAAAAAGAGAAATGCGAGTGTAAGAGCAATCCACAGAAGTGATAACTAAAAATACCAATTCTAGGAGACTATAAAGACAGTGTACATATAGAAAGAAAGAAAAGGATAAAACTGGATTAATTAGCATGAGGTAATTATATTATATATATTTTTTAGTGAAGTAATCAGGAGATATACTTACTTGTTTAATAAAAGTAATATAAAAATAATTGTAGAGTTTGCTCTCTATGTCCTGTATTTTGTTCTCTCAACAATAGCTGTGTTTGGCCTTCCTGACTTCTATTTGGGAGCTAGTGTACCCAGTTTTCAGGCCAGCTAAACGGATGTGACAACAACTCAGTATCCAAAAGCTTTCTTGTTGATATATATACACACTTGCAAGTCTATTTCATAAGCCGAGGACAAAATGTATAAATCGTTATTATTTTTGTAGGGTTAATTAATGACATACTTATACTCTTTTATGTACTATGTCCTTACAGTTTTATTTAAACATATTCAGAAATACGTATAGTTTAATAGAAATAAAATAAATACTGGGATGAAAGACAGAAGGTCTTAATTCTAGAACTGACTTAAAAAATAAGTGACTCTGTAAATGTTGTCAGATCAATAAATATTGGTCAGTACTGATATCACCAACTAATGGCTGAATTGAACTTTATAATTTTAAAATTTTAAGTTGTGGAATATATGAATTTAGACAAAGAATTTGGCTTTTGAGAAATAACTTGTTAATAGTGAAAATAAAACTTGATTCTAAACACATTTCTTTTTCTGAAAACATTGTCAAAGATCTTGGATTGTGGTGTTGGACTGTAGTAAATCATATTATTATTTGTAACATAATCTGGAAAACAATAGCTACTGAAATATAGATGAATGCACACTGCCATCATTGGTTACTATCGTAATGTCGATTTATTATGTAAAGGATGCTTGTGTCATAATTAGAAATCTTTAAAAATGAAGAGAAACACATCTGCACTATTCCAATACTTTTAAGCCATGTGTTAGTAAAAATAGTTGGCCTCTATGCAACATCTTAAAAAATCAATGACTTTTCATAAAAACTAAGTGTGCTATTTGCTAAAAATTCATGTCCACTTACTTATCTATCACTTATATTAAATGGTGCAGAGATAATACCAAGGACCAAAAAAACTGTGATTTATTTTAATCTGAAATATGTGGGAATAATCAATAATAAAGAATAATAATTAAATATAGGACATCTATTAAATAAAGTAGTAAATTTCTGGAAATGAGTTTCATCTTAGTGATGATTATTTTTCTTTGCCTATTCATAGCATCTTTGCCACAATTGAATTATGCATGTTACCCTTAAAGGGACTAATATATCGAAGAGTAAAATATTTTTATAAAGATGTTTCTAGCAGAGATTAAGATTATTAAACAAAGTACTTTTACATTTTTAACATATGACACGTAAATATGTTTATCTCAGACCATTCTGAGTGTTATCAGAAAATTCCATAAACTGGGTAGCTTACAAACAAAACAAATTTATTTCTCATGATTTTGGAGGCTGGGAAGTCTAAGATCAAAGCACTGGTAGACTTGGTGTCTGGTGAGGGCCAGCTTTCTAGTGAGTAGATGGTGCCTTCTTGTTGTGTTGTGTTCTCCCATAGTGGAAAGGGTAAAGCAGCTCTCTAGTACTTTTTTTTATAGGGACACTGATGGAGTTTGGATGTGTTGTCCCCCAAAAACCTCATGGGGAAAGCTGATTCCCAACGTGGCAGTGCTGGAAGCTGTTTGAGACATGGGGTGGATCCCTCATGAATGGATTAATTCTCTCCTGGGGTGGGGGTGGGGGGATTAATTAGTGAGTTCTTGCTCTTTTAGTTCCCACGAGAGCTGGTTGTTTAAAAAGACCCTGGCACCTCCTCTCTCTCTCTCTCTTGCTTCCCCTCACCATGTGATCTGCTTGTACTTGCCAGCTGCCTGCCGCTTTCTGCCATGAGTAGAAGCAGTCTGAGGCCCATGCCAGGTGCAGCTGTCCCAGAATCATAAGCCAAATAAACCTCTTTTCTTTATAAATTACCCAGTCTCAGGTATTTCTGTTATAGCAACACAAAACAGACTAATACAGGCACTAATCCTATTCATGGTTATGGCCTGGATTAGGCTGTGGCAGATTAGGTCTGCCCTCATGACCTAATCACTTCCCAAAGGCCCCACCGCCTAATACCATGACATTAGTGATTACCTTTCAACATATGAATTTTGAAGGGACACAACCCTTCAGATCATAGCAATATTCTTGTAAATTTTTTATGCAATAGAGAATTACATTCTCTAAAATGAGTAAAGTTACTGTTTAGGCAAATGCTTATAATTGATGTATATGTCTCCAACATTTTACTAGGCATTTATAGAGATAAATTTGGTTTCCATAAAGAGATTATGCTGTATATTTGCTTATTTTACCTAATAATATGTCTTGGCATATTTCTTTATATTCATTTATAGATGTCTACCTCATTCTTTTGTTTGTTTTTTACATAGTATGTCATTATAAAATGCAGGCATATTTTATTTAGCCATTTAAACAATGATGAGTATATGGTTCTTTTCATTTTTTCGTGATTTCAGAGTTGCTGTGGATATATTTGTTCCAGAAGCAATATATTTGTGGGAGTAAACGCTCAAGGACAGATACTAGAAAGAGAATTAGGGGGTAAATTTTATGAGTTTTTACACTTTTTTGCCAAATTCTACAAAATTTCTCACCCAGAAAAAGTATAGCAATTAGCACCTCACTAATTGTGTACAAGAATCACAGCATTTTCCCACACCATCACATATGCATTATTAACAAACTTTTGCCAGTCTATTAGGGGTAGAAGGGAAGAAATTCCTTTAGATTTTTTTTTTTTTTTAATTTATGATGGTTAATAGCTAATTGAAATACTTTTTCATGAAAGGTCTGTTTATAAACTCTTTATTTAAATGACTTTATATTTATTTATCTATTAATATTAAAATGCACTCATAAGCTTTTTTTATATCAAATATATTAGTTAGCACTAACTGTTGAAACAAGCCTGCAAATTCTGATGGATTGACATAATAAAAATGCATCTATCATTTACACAACAGCTTGTTTATTATTCACCTGACATGTAACTCATGTAATGTGTGTTCCAAGTTGATAGGTTACTTTTTAAATATTGAGGCCCCTTTCATCTCAGGAATGACATTCTCAGGGTTCTCAAAGTCCTCTGCACTTAATCTTCAGATTAATGAAGAGAGAATGAAAGTGCCTTCCCTGGTGCTTAAAATTCCTGGTCTAGAAGTCAAGTACCTCCACCCATATCTCATTCCCTAGAACTGCTTTCATGGAATACAGGATAGAAAGAATACTGGGAAATATATCCCTTGAGTAAGAGGATATAGCAATTCCTTGCTATAGAACGGGAATGTGGACTTTAGTGGACATTTAACATTCTCTGCCATGGACAGCAAATATTGTGTTCTAGCTGGAACTATTTTTTTTATTCCATAGGAGAGGCTAATTATTCAAACACTGCTTATTGAATAATCTAACACTAACCCTATATTCTTATTTTTATATTTGTATTTCTACATACAGTTTGATATAGGTAAATGTTTTAGGCTTAGTTGTACAAACATAATTATCTGTTAAATTTGAATTTAGACTATGAATATTTTAAAAGTTTGAAGTTTAAAACTTTAATCTAAATTTGAAATATTCGTATTTACTTATTTTTTTTTTTACTTATCAACTTACATTTATTCTATCATGTGACTAAATTTTCTCTAAAAAATATTTAAACAGTTGCATCATGTGCTCTCATAAATGTACCATAATTATCAATCCCTCACAGTTGCATCATGTGCTCTCATAAATGTACCATAATTATCAATCCCTCATAAAGGATATCAGTTTGCTTCCTTTTTTTGAAAATTAAGAAAGTTATGAAATGAACATCTATATAAATATGTGTGTGCTTTTCTAAATGCTTCTATATGATGGATTTCTGGAACTGAATATTGGATAAAAGTAGGTAAACAAATGCAAGGTCCTTGGTACTTTTTACTAAATTATCCTTCAAAGATATTAATCAATTTACATTTCGTTTCTGTGAATGAAATAATTATTTTAATTTTTTGACAATTTTTTTTACAGTAGTGTAGTATTCCTTTTTAAAAATATGGCACACTAACAGTGAATAAAAGACATATTATTGACAATATAACCTGGCTTTTTAAAATCTTTTTTTTTTAAGCTGGCATTTTTAAAGTTATGCAAAAGGTTAAACTTATTTCTTTATATTTTTGTCTTTCTACCTACCTTTCTCATGGACTTATAAGAATGCTTTACATATGAAAGATAATGATTTTCCTGTCTGGATTCTTGCAAAGATTTTACTTGCAACTTGTCTATAGTTGGGCTTCTGATATTTTTGACATAAGAATTTTTTCTCGTCTTAATATAGCTGAATCTGTCAATCTATTTATGTTTTCCATGGGCTTTTTTTGTTTAAAATTCTTTTCTTATCTCAGAATCAAATAAGTATGTCCACATAACATAAAATTATATTCTACTTGGCTTATGATATTTTTTATTTATTTTATTTTTAAAGTAGAAGCTCTTGAATTTCAATTCTGCTAATTCAGTTTCAAGAAAGATAATTAAATCTCTTTGTTTCTAGTTTTTTTCCCTAACATAGATGTATAATCAGCACTGTGAAAAAAAAAAATGTTCTCTTTATCATTTTTATTAAATAAGTACAAACCTTAAATGTAACTCTCAGTAGATAAATAAGGTTTATCTACATTTGATTATTGTTTTGAGTTAGTTTCTTTGATCAGAGTATTGAACTTAACCAGGAAACTATTGAAATTACTGTGTTCATAGTTTATATACTGTTGGCTATTAGTATATTAAAAATGCACTTGTTTTACTAAAACAGACAGTGGTTATGTTTAAAAAATGCATTCTTATTTTATCTTCTTCATAAAAAATACTTTATTTATTTATTTTTAAATATGTGCACTATGTTAAATTATACTGCATGCCATGGATGAAATTTTGTCCCCTCAAATTCATATGTTGAAGTCTTAATCCCCAATGTGACTGTTTGGAGAAAGGGCTTTTAGGAGTTAGGTTAAATGAAGTTCTATGGGTAGGATCCTAATTCAATAGTTCTGGTAGATTTATCAGAAGAGAAAGAGAAAGATCTCTCTCTCTCTCTCTCTCTGTCTCTCTCTTCTCTCCCTGTGTACACAGTAAGGAAAGGACATTGAGGGCACAGCCAGAAAGTGGCCACCTACAAGCCAGGAAGAGGCCTCCACCAGAAGCCAGTTTGACCAGCACCTTGATCTCGGACTTCCCAGCCTTCAGACAGAACTGTAAGAAAATAAAATTTTGCTGTTTAAGTCAAGTATGTGTTATTTTGTTTAGCAGCCCAAGCTGTCTAAAAACAAGGGTACTTTAAAAAGGTCATGGAAGGATTCCTATAGCTTTTAATTCTGTTTTTCCACAATTTTTTTGAAGTACCCTTGTACCCTGGGGTTACTTGATTTTCTTACTTGATTTTTTTATCATAATAATTTAAAATATTCTTAAAAATCTTTTCAANATAGTTTTCCCTTCGATGTATTGACTTATTCTATCAACAAACCCTGATACATTTTCTTTCTTCAATGAAACAAGTGATTTTTCTGATTAATTCTGTCCTATATCATGCATTACGCTATGTTCTTTAATTACATTATTTGACATAATCCTCATAAAAAACTTATGTCAATAATTTTTATATTCCTTTTAAAGATGAACAACTAAGGCACTCATAACAGCCTTGTTAAATGGCATAAATACAAAATCCTATTCACTTTATGAATCAATAATAAAAATATCCTAATATTTGAATTTGGATATACTGAAGGTCAAATTATCTTTCAATAGCTAATACGGTCATATAATAAAAATATGAGAGTACTGAATGATTAGCCCATGAAGAATTTCCTAGACTGTAATGGTTTCTTACACTACGAAACTTCATAAATGGTACTTCAGTATCAAAATATAGGCTTGGTCATATCTTCTGTCTTCAACATATCTTCCAGAACATTCACTAGTCCTCCAAGCTCTGATTAGGACAAAACAAAACAAAAAGTCCTGCTGTTCCATGGATGATGTATACTATCTGCACATGCCAACTTCTGTGCCCATATTTGTTAAAGCATTCTCAATTACCATTCTTCATTTTCTTATTTTAATAAAAGCTATCTTTTCTACTCCAGGTTCTCTATTGACTCGTCTATGTGGATGATTCTCCCAACACCCTATTTTTTCAGTTTGTAACCTCTTCATATCTGGGCAAAGCCTTTCTTTTCTTAAGCTTTAACTACCTACATCCATAGTCACATTTTATACCACTTCATCATCCACTGAACTATTTCATCTAGTTCAATCATCTTAGTTCTCCAATTATGTTACCCCCATTGCATTCTCCCTTTTCCTTAATATAATTGAGACTTTCGATCTCTATGTTCTCCCTACCCTTGACTCTCCTTTCTATCCAAGTCTGTGGACATTCATCTCAAATTTTTATTCCCCAGCGTCCATAATTCCATTGTATTGAACATTTAAGAAGAATAATTAGGAAGTTATTGCAGCAATCTAAAAATAATTGTAAAATAAAATCTAAATATTTCAGTAGTTGTTGGAATAAATGCTATGACACCACTTTGTCAAAGAATTTTTTTTGACAAAGAAATTTTCATTTTCCCTTCTTTGCATTCTTATGCTCTAGCCATGTAGAACTTTCTATTTTATACAAGTATTAGTTCTTGCCCCTACTTCCATTCATCAGCCTGAGTTGGTATGGCTAAATTCTACTCATATTTTAAAATTAAG
>NW_007728450.1:28978-30810 GCF_000696425.1 Galeopterus variegatus | reverse complement strand
CTACTTCCATTCATCAGCCTGAGTTGGTATGGCTAAATTCTACTCATATTTTAAAATTAAGGTAAGAAATATTTTCCTGACCCTGCAAAAATGCTCTTGAATACGCTGTCATTGAATCCTGAACACCCCTAGTATAGCAATAATAATGCTCTAATGTAATCTTCTGAGTTTTCATAACCTTCTGGGTTTCCTGTTTTTTGTTTTTTGTTTTTTTTGTTCCAATATTTCTTTCAAGGGATTGTAAATTCCCTGAAGGGAAAACTTTGCCTAGCTTTATTTGTTGGTCTCTTAGGTAACAGTACAGTGTCTAAAATATAGAATCTATAAAATAAACCTTTATTAAGTGAATAAATAAATGAATAAATAGATTAAATGATCAATCAGCATTAGCTCAGTGAGAGAGTTTGGACGTGTTGTCCCCACCAAAACTCATGTGGAAATCTCATCCTCAATGTGGCAGTGCTGAAAGATGTTTATAGTCGTGGGGACAGATTCCTCAGGGACTAATGCTCTCCCTGAGGGAGGGGTCCTGAGTGAGATCTTGATCTATTTGTTCCTGCAAGAACTGGTTGTTTAAAAGACCCTGGCACCTCCTCTCTCTCTCTCTTGCTTCCTCTCACCACGTGATCTGCTTGTACCCGCCACTGGCTGCCTGCCGTTTTCCACCATGAGTAGAAGCAGCCTGAGGCCCGTGCCAGATGCAGCTGTCCCAGAATTGTAAGCCAAATAAACCTCTGTTCTTTGTAAATTACCCAGTCTCAGGTATTTCTGTTATAGCAACACAAAACGGACTAATACACTCAGTATTATATTAACAAATAAAAAGACAACAACTCATTTGAAAGAGGTCAGTAAGCTAACATTTCAAGGGGAAGAAATAATTGGAAATCTTAGCTAATGGTATAAAAACAAGAGAACAAGCATTAGAAGATTTGGACAATTTCCACTAAAATTTTCCTGGCTGGACTGGTTCAACATACAGCAAGCCCCATGGTATCATATTGAAATGCTGAAACTCCCCCTAGTGGGCTTGGTAAAGCACCCTGTACATTGTCACCTCCAGCAAACTGTGTCCTTTGGCTTCCTTCTGAGCACTTGAAAAACTCAGTTCTCCCACTTATATATGTCTTAAATTATATGAAAAGCTCATGGGGTCTTTTGAGTTTAAAATGTATAATATGGTATTTTAGACACATGAAATATTTAAAATTCAGTTACACTGATTACTTGGTGTCATATGACTATAAAATTTAAATAACTTAAACTTGTTTAACTTCATTCCGTCAAACTTATTATATGAATAGACAGAGTTTCTGAAAGGAACTTCAAATTCTGCCAAAGTTAATATGTTTGCTTGTTTTTATTTAATGACACAAATCTAAACTGAATTATCACATGATTTGGTATGGTAGGTTTCATTTTTATCTAATTGATAACAATGAATTTGTCTTTTTTTTTTTTTTTCCTTTTTGTCTTTTATACTGACCGGTAACGGGATCGCAACCCTCAGTGTCGCGCCTGTACCGGGGACCGGCAACGGGATTGCAGCCCTCGGTGTTGTGCCCACACCATGCTCAGCCAGTGAGCGCGAACCGGTCTCCACATGGGATCCGAACCCTCGGCAGGACTGCCACCGCGCTCCCAAGCAGCGCACTCTCCAGTGCACCACCGGGCCAGCCCTGAATTTGTCTTTTTAATGTACCATGATTTTTATATTGAAATAAAATGTTCTAATTTGACTAACAGAAAATGTTTGTTTGTTTCTAATACTGCCTGTGGTAGTTAAGATTTTGGAACAGCAAGTGTTTACTTATGATGAGATGATTGCTTTA
>NW_007728450.1:19301-27588 GCF_000696425.1 Galeopterus variegatus | reverse complement strand
GGCACCTTGATCTTGGACTTTCCAACCTCCAGAAACTGTCAGAAACAAATTTCTGCTCTTTATGGATTACCCAGTCTGTGGTATTCTTTTATAGCAGCACAAAATGGACTAAGACATAATGCAAAGCATATTGTCATAGAAAGAATACTGGCCACTGATTTATAATCTGTGACAATCTAAATTATGTTTACCTGCTATTTTTAGTAGAATTCTCCTGGTATAGACACTGAAAGAAAGATTTGAGCCCAAATGGTTTATAATGGAAGTGTTCCTGGTAGGAACTAAAAAAGGGAATTGGGGACTCAGGGCCTGAAGTAGGCAAGTAAGGCACTAGCTTAGGTGCAAAATATAAGGGATGCCGCAAAACGCAGTAATCAAGATAAATTATATTGTAATGTCGTATATACACAAACCAAAATTAATGCAAAAAAGCCATGGTGAACAAAATGTCAGTTATTAACATAAAGGCAGGCTGCTGTGCTGTCCTTTATTTTATAACTCTGTTATTGTGCAACAGGAAGAGACATTTTCTATCAGCCCAGGGTTTCCAGCCAACCTGCCAAGTAGTTTTATGACAGATGACAATGCTGTTCAAAGATATTGAACAATACAGGACTTTATATATTGTCTTTTTTTTTATTGTAAAACTTGTATTAACTTCTTCCACTTGGTTTAAAATGTGGGAGACTATTTCGACAGGTATACATACGAGTACACAATTTCCCTTTTGCCCCAGGCTTCAATATGGCTTGGCATGATACAGCAAGAAAAGAAAGAATCTAAGCAAGGGTGAGACTTTAGGTAAAGTCTTAGATCCAGCCTCCTCCCTTGAGGAACATTGCAATATAAATTAGAGATCAATGTTTAACCACTTTGAGATAAAGTGGCTGGGTTTATTATGTACTCCCATACCAGCCAAGCAGTAGCAATGGGCCACCTCCAGGAGAAGGGGGACAAAATTTTCCAGGCATTTGAGGTTTCCCATCCAGATACCAACGACACTACCAAGGACAATCCTCTCAAGAAGGTCTCAGGTACAACTCTTAACAGCAAAACACACAAACACTGTGGACAAGCAACTTAGCCTCCCTGAAGATAATTCCTATCTACATCATCTAAGAGATTTGTCATAATAGCAAATATAAGGAAGTAAATCAACTTGCCATGCTCAAAGTCAGTTCTCTAACACTGTCCATTAATATACAGCACCGACACAGAAGCCAGCAAATTATCCAAAAGGGTTGTGAGTAATTAAATATTCCACATTGCGCACATTGAAACTCACACACTTTATTCATAGCTGTGGTTCTCATTTCCTCTCTGAGACTTTCTGACTTATTACATTGAGTCAGTACTTCAGAATTTAGTTGTGAGGTTTCTAAGCTCTTGCATAATTAGAATAAAATAAGAAAGTGAAAGATAAACTACTCCAGATCGATCTGCAGCCAAACAGACAGCATGAAGAGACAGAAATGAGAAGTGATTATGTGCCCACAAGTGTGAATTATAAAAAATCATAAAAATCATATAAAGTGGCCAACCATCAAGTCAATTTGTGTTCATTACAGACACGTGCAAATATGTATGTGTATGTACACTCCCGTGTTTATTGCAGCATTATTCACAATAGCTAACATAGGGAAACAACTGTAGTCCCCATCAATGGATGAATGAATAAAAAATATATATACATATGGTATAAATCCACACAATGAAATACTATTCAGCCCTAAAAAAAGAAAGCAGTTCTATCATTTTTGACAACGTGGATGAATCTGGAGGAGATTGTGCTAAGTGAAATAAACAAGGCACAAAAAGATAAATATCACATGATCTCACTTAAGTGTGGAATTTAAAAGAGTTGAACTCATAGAAATAGAGTAGAATGGTGGTTACTAGATGCTAGAGGGAGGGATGGGATAGTGGGGGAAAGGGGAGATTATGGTCAAAGAGTACAAAGTTTTAGTTAGACAGGAGGAATAAATTCTGGTGATTTACTGCACAGCATGGTGACTATAGTTAATTATAATGTATATATCAAAATTGCTATAAGAGTGAATTTTAAATGTTCTCACCACAAAAAAAGATACATGAGGTGATAGATATGTTAGTTAGCTTGATTTGATCATTCCACATTGTATACTTATATCAACACATCGTATTGTCTCCTGTAAATATATAAAATTATTATTTGTCAATTAAATAAATATGCCAAGAGATGTTGGAATGGTATATTTTTTCTGCTTCCAAAGGCTTTCAAAGCCACCTTCTCATTGCAAATTAAAATAAAATCAAATAAAACCTTGCAAGAAACTGTAAAATTACACAGAAAATTTTAAAGAAAGAAAGAAAGAAGAGGAGAACTATCTAGTCAGAGGGGTAGGAAGTAGTGAGGGCCAGCAAATGGAGTTTGTAAAGTTGAATCAGAACTGAGGGATTCTGCCCCTCCACATCCACAGGCATACATGCCGTCATCACGAGATCTCCCTGGGTATAAGCTACTGAGACTAGGAGCTGGAGGGTGTGAGCCACGTCCATAGCAAGAGAGGGTGACTTTATGGTGGCAAAGGCAATAGAACCTGTGGATTGTGGTTTCTATGGTGTGCTCGTTATAACCAGTGACTATGAGACTGGCTGATTGAGCTGATATCCAATATTAAGCAAAATAGTACATATCTACAGAAAAAGAAAAAACTGCTTTATTGAGGCCCAGGTTTTGTTCATTTATTCAAGACCTCTGGGGGATATCTAACTTAAGGACATGTTCAAATATAAGTAGGAAGAGTCTTAAACTCAAGCAGAGAATTCCTCAAATGTTAGGATTTTTTTTTTTTTTTTGACATTTTTGACCTAACAGGCATCATGGGACTGGTACTATTTTGTAGATAAGCAACAGAAATCAATTCCGGCTAGCAGATGCAAAATGGAAATTTATTAGTGGAATCTAAAGATCTTGGGGTCACTCATGAAATTTTTTTTTTTAAATGCTAAAAAAATAGACTTGGAAAAGTGAAGAACCAGGGAAAATTGGAATAACCATGTGATAGAAAGTAATTTACAGCGTTACTCAGTTTCTACCACAATGATAAATCATTTCTAATTATTTTTCAGTCTTCATGACATTCTGTTCAAGATTCAAAGATCTGAAGTAAATTAACAAATGAACAAATGAATGAGTAAACACAATGACAAAAGTAGGTCATGTGCCCATGTATGGTTAGGGATGTTCAGAAACCTTGACCGATAGCTCTATGGAGACCACAGACAATCAGGATGAAGTAGAGTTGTCTCTTTGTGTTGGTGGGGGTTGGTTCCAGGACCCCATACCAAAATCTGCAGATGATCATGCCCTTTATATAAAATGCATAGTATTTGCATTTAACCTATGCAATCCTCTCATATACTTTAAATCATCTCTAGATTACTTATAAAACCTAATACAATGTAAATGCTATGTAAATAGTTGTTATACTGTATGTTTTTGTACTTTTTAATTGTTATATTGTTATTTTTTATTGTTATTTCTTTTTTCGTATTCTCTTTCCTCAGTTGATTGAATCCGCAGATTCAGAACCTGTGGATGTCGAATCCATAAATGAGGAACCCACAGATACAGAGGTCCGACTGCAATAATTAGAAAAGAAATCAGTGTGATAACTAGAAAAAGGAAAAGCTGAAATTAAGTTGTAAAACAAACAAAAAAATCAAAAAAACCCCAAAACATTGTTTAAAATAAGTCTCTCAAGAGCTATTAAGTGCATGTTGGTTGGACAGGAGACATATGCAGTTCAGAGCACAGGAATTTCTGAATAATGCCCCATAACATCATGTAGAAACAGGGACTAAATAAGAATGAATGATAAGAAAGCAGAAGCCCTAAACTGTCTATGAGAATTGAAGTGTAATTGGAATTCAAATTTTTGGCAACCAAAGCATAAGAATCATATTAGAGATCCAGAATCTATCATACAGAAATTGATTGTTAATGCCTACTACCTGAAGCAACAACATAATTTTAAGTACAGGAAGTAAGTGCTGCATTTTGGAGCAATTTCTATTCAAAATGATAATTTTGAGTGATATTTTATATTTTGAATGATATTAAATAAGTATACCCTCAGACATTTGGAAAATTCTGTGATTCAAAAAACTTATTTCCCAAGTGTATCACCTGAGAAAAAAAAATCATTGTATTATTGTTATGATATGTACACAATATTGAAAATTGCCATGTCAAAATTGCATATGTGACCTATAAAAATATTAGGCATTGATAGTGCTATCCTATTAGGCAACATTTAAATTTAATGTTTATAATTCAGTCTACATTTAGTATTCTACATTCATTAATTTTCTAATAAATTAATACATCAAAATGTTTTCAACTGATGCAAATTTCAAAAGCTTTTGATTACATATCACCCCTGAAATAAAAACTGGCTTTCTCTGCAAAAGAACAAGGAAATAAAAGCTTATAGATACATTAGATATTGCCAGATTCTTCTGCATACAAGTCATCTAAGTATAGCCAAATAATTGATTCAAAACTGTTTATTTAAGCAATAGCTTAACTTACTTATAAACAGTTTAACAGAATGCCCTTTTCTTTTGCCCCTTCCTGTCCTAGCTTGCCCTGGGTCTCTGTGTGTGTTGGCTGATTAGTATGATTTCCAGATATTATAATAATATGTCAAGGATCCAATTTTATAATTTGTATTGAGAAACAAATCAGCTTTTAAATTATATGATATAGTCAATTACAACAGCAGGTATGTTTTTCTTGGGTTTAATATTTTTTACACCTGTTTTTCCATTCATTAAATAGCCTATGACACGTGGAAGCTTGCTTGGGTAGACCTGGGGGATGCTTCACATCTTTCCTGGAAAACTCACCCATGTGAAATGCAGTGTCCTTTTCTAGGACCTCTGTTGTAAAGGAGCATACTACAAATGCAGAGGCTTTACTCCCACTTATTTTGATTCAGTAGGCTTGGAATGTGGCTTGGGTGTACAGTAAGAATCTCATTTTGGGTCCTTTTGTTGAACACCAAAATCATAAAAATTCACCTATTTATGGCACAGAAAAATCCTGTTGCTACTTCCAGAGAAAAAAATCTTTCAGCACTAGTAGAATTCAAGTAAAACAAGATCTTGATTTGCCAGAAAATAGTGATACTGTCATAACATCTCTCTCTAGTATTTTGCAGAATGACCAGCAAGCAATAATACCATACCATACCATAAATAGCAAGGTTTCGACATGATTTCAGTAGTACCAGAAAACTTGCTATAATTTCCTGCATATTTTGTCCTTACATGTTCTATCTTCTTCAACATTCTGGATAAAAACTTATACATTTTATTGCCCTGATCAAGCCTTCTCATGTTTTGTTTTTTTTTTTTCCTGAACTTAAGCAGGACACCCTGAACACCATATATCTTACCTATACCAGATCAGACAAATGTCAGACTAAAGGAAATGCCCATTGCTTGACTCTGTACAGTGAACAGAACCAACCAGCATGAATTGTGTCAATACTAAACTAAATATAGATACAGGCAGCCCAAGTAGCTGCCTTGGCTGACTTATTTCCATTTATTAAATGTGTTTAAGACCTTTAATTGATTAGGGTCAAGTTACTTGAGAATAATTTCAAAACAAAAAGAGAAAAAAATATTTTTAATGTATACTCATGTTTATAACACCAGATATAAAAAATAAATTATTGCCTTCATTTACAAGGGAATCTCTAGTTATCCACTATGAATTTAATTATTTCCTGCCAACTTCAGTACAGATCCTGTTTTAATTAATTCATTCATTCAATAATTTATCAAATGTCTAATATTGCAGAGCACTGCACTAGTATGTGCAGTTTGGAAGGAAAAAGATACTCTTTGCCTATTAGGACCTCAAACAATATAAAGAGTAAACATGTAACTATGACAATATATTATGATAAATGTTCTAACAGGATTATGCAAAAGTCCCTACTGAAACATAGAAGGAAGTCATTTTGCTCAGACTAAGGAGAATAAGACCTAAATTCTGCAAAAAGAAAAAATGAAGTCACCTGAATTTTGATTTGAAGTCTATTCTAGAGTTTTCTATGCAAAGTGGAGCAGAAGTGAGGGAGCAATGTCAGGGAAAGGGAACAGCCGTAGTTGGTAGCAATGAACAGATTTTTCTAATGTTTTGAAGGAAGTATAAAGGCATTGGGAAATTTCAAGTAGGAGAGTAAAATAATCAGAATTATGTATTTGAAAGATCGCTCCTGAGTGGAGGGGCATTGAATTGGGCTGGGGGTATAAAGTATTGAGAGCCTGCATAAAGTTAGTGTTAATGAGATTCACAGGAAGACACTGATTTGGAAGATCTTGAGAAAATGGAAGAAGAAGGAGATGTGGAAAAGAGAAGAATTGTTTACAAGTCCTAGGTTTCTGGCTTTGGCCCCTAGTTAGAAAATTATTATTCAAAAATTCTAGACTTCAACTGTAAAATACTTCAGAAAAGAAATGAAAGTGATAAAATAGAAGGAGAAATATTTGAAATACTATTGTTGTCACAATACATAATCTTAAGAAGCTATTCTATTTGACTACCTGAAACTGACCTCAGTTTTAGTTCAAAGACCAGTCTGGTCATTAGGAAAGCTAGGTAGACATTTAGCCAATATTAATAAACCGGAGTCTACTGTGGTTTACTAATATAAGAACCAGCAATGTATCCATTAAACAATATTAAGACCCCAAAAAGTCTTCCTCATCCTCCCTAAATGAATTATGAATAAGACAAAACCAAAAGCTGTTTAAGAGATAACGAGAATTAAAGAATTTGCAGCAGATGGTACCAGCTGTGCACATTTAATTCCAGCTCAAACAATCTGCCAAACAGTTAGACAGAACTGCTTTTGCATGTGAAATTGGAGTGTCTCAGAGCCAAGGAAGAAATCTGAGAGTCTGAGAGTAGACTTTCTGGCATTAGTTATCAAACCTTTTATTATAATTAATATTAGTGGACACAAAACTTCTTCCCTTTCACTACTTTCTTTGCCCTATGTGCTTGTGCGCTCTCTCTCTCTCACTCTCTCTCTCTCTGTTCCTCAAATTAGCATATATATACATATACATACATCGATGTTTGCATCAATAAAGTAAAGAATAAATTCAAATAATCTGTTAAAATGCAATACACTAAGCATTCTGCAAATACACATTTAGTATATAGTGTAGGAAGGATATTGTGGACATTTTGAAGATAAATTTTTAAATAGACTCTAAAATATTGCAATGTATTTATAAAAACACTAACTGTAAATAACAAAGCAAGAGTAAAGCAAGGTAGTATAAATGTCACAAGATAATCTACATACTTAAAAAATAAAGTATACTTAAAAGTCCATCAGAGTAGGCAAATACAACAAACATTGAAAAATTAGACCTGAACTCAGAGATGAAATATGGAATTTGGATAGGCTAATAAAAGGTAAGCATGTATTAAAGGCCAAGGGGTTTAATATCAACAGGGTTCCAATGCAGAAATGCAAATATTCAGAGTGTGCATTTGTCAGAATGTACTCACTAGGTGGAGGAAATATCCATAGAAGGTCTTCACTGTGAGACTTAAGACCACAAATTTATCCTGAAAATAATAAGAATAGGAAACCACGAAGGTTGTTGAAGAGAAGTGCCGTGATGAAATGATTACACTCAGTGCATTATAGAATGGAGCAGAAGAGGCAAGCCTGACGACAGCCAAGGTAACAGCATGGTCCTTGTAATAACACACGTGTGAGGTGATTACTGTCCGGGCTCAGATGATGGGAGTAGAACAGATAGAAAGGGGCATAGTGGAGTCTAATACAAATGATACATTTTCAGATATTAGTGTTTAACTCTAATGCAAACATAAGGAAGTGATAGGTGTAGAAATAAGTGTCTTTCTCTGAGAAGTTGGGAAGCTAAGGGCAGTGATTACAGAGTTCAAGGAGAACAAGCAAATTTAGGGAGGGAGAATTATATGGGAGAAGATGAGTGCAATTTTAGCTACACGGAGTCTGAGATGTTAGGAAGAGAACAAAGTGGAGATGGCTAGGGCTCAGGCTGGGGCTTCGTAGTGCCCGATCAGACTCTAGAAGAGGTGATAGTCAGAAGAATCCTTATGTGTTTTTTCAAAAAAGAACATTAATGAAAACTTCCAGAGGCCTCAAAACATTCCTGTGAAGAGTGCTTTCATTCAGGGTAGAAATGAGAAGACTCCACCGGGGGGGGGGGGGGGGGGGGGGGG
>NW_007728450.1:0-18339 GCF_000696425.1 Galeopterus variegatus | reverse complement strand
GGGGGGGGGGGGGGGGGGGGGGGGGGGGGGGGGGGGGGGGGGGGGGGGGGGGGGGGAGAGAAAGATATCAGAGACCAAATTGAAATATAGTAGCCATGTTCATAAGACCAGTGTCTGGCAGTCTCAGGTACTATATCAGTTTCCCAGGGCTGCCCTAACAAATTACCAGAAACTTGTCTTAAAACCACAGAAATGTATTCCCTTATAGTTCGAAGTCATGATTTCATCAGGACTGACTGTTTCTGGAAGTTCTGAGAGTGATTCTGTTCCATGTTTCTTTCCTAGCTTCTGGTGATTGTCAATAATCTTTGGCATTCTTTGACCTGCTTCCCATTTTCATAGCAATTATTGCCCTATTCTTCCGGATGAATTTTAGAATTTTTTTTTAAGTCCCCCTTTAAAAGTCCCATTGGAATTTTTTTTCCTCAAATGTTACTACATATGAAGGGAATAAATTAAAGATTTTCTACCCCAAGTCTCACAGTAACTTTGTGTTCTGTTATTTATTTATTTATTTACTTACTTACTTATTCATTCATTCATTCATTCATTTGAAACATAGTTGATTGTACATATTTGTGAGGTACAGAGTTGAATATCAATCCCTGTGTGCAAGATGTGATGCTCAAATCAGCATAATTAGTATATTCAACATTACACGATGTAATCGTTTTTCATGGCCCTTTGCCTTTCTTTTATTGGAACACTTGCCATTGGATTTATGGCCCACCCTAAAAAGAGGGTGATTAATCTTAACATCCTTACTGTAGTTACATCTGCAAATACTCTTTATTTTATTTTTAAATGACAAAGGATTATTGCATATATCTACGGGATAAAATGGAATATTCGGTACATGTATGCATTGTGTAATGACCAAATAAGGCTAATTTACACAGCCATTATTTCACATACTTGTTGTCACTTTTTAAAAACAAGGTCACATTAGCAGGTTCCAGAGGTTAGGACTTGGAAATATTTTGGGGGAGGAGCACTCTTTAACCCACTAGAGGCATCATAAAAAAGTATAAGGTGTTAAGTTTATAAGGTAAATTCTTACATTCTTACACCATTTGAGAGAGTTGTTAAAAACTCTGTGAGGTAAACAGTTCTTCCCATTTTACAGAAGAAAAAATTAAAGCTCAGAGAAGGCATGACAGTATGACATGTCTATTGTCATACTGTTATAAAAAGTGGCAGCGTTTTTACCCTAAAGGCATTTTCAATCCTTATGTTAAAGGCATTACTCCATGCTGACCCCAGTCCAGAAAGCATTTATTTTATTGTTTTTCCTTTGGAAAGGATGACTTTCTGCCCATCCAATCATACTTTCTATTCATTCTCTTGTAACCACTAAGTGTGCAAGTTTGCGAGTTTTTTGTTTGTTTTGGAGCTGTTGTTGCTTACTTTGTGTTTTGCTTGCTTGTTTTGTTTGTTTTGGAGGTGTTGTTTCTTTCTTTGTGTTTTGCTTGCTTTTTTTTTTTTTTGATTTAGAAAAGGGCAAAATCAACTGGGAAAAATTAACTGATATTGTATCCATATAAAAATCATATGCCATGAACTAGATACTTGGTCCATTTGAAACTAATCTAGACAGATAAAATCTCCCAAAACTTAGATTAATATTCAGTTACCAGATAGACAAATTCTGAATGCGTTTGTAAATATTGCATGTGTTCATAGTGTCATTATAAGTAACCAGAGACAAAATAAAATTCTAAATCTAACTACCAATTTGTAATTATTTAGTGATTATTGAAACCTTATTAAGAATTATTATACTACAAGCCTGATTACCTCAATCAACTCATGGGTTAAATTAATTCTTTTATAAACCACTGCATACAAAATACCAAACAACAAATTGATTTGCTTATTCAATAAAACATCCATTGATTAAGTTGTTTAAAAATATACCACTGGAGGTTTACATGAATTGAACAATCATCATGGCCTACTAAAAAAAAAAAAAAAAAGGAGAAAATATTTTCAAACTCTCATTATCTCCCAATTTCCATTTCTCCTTGGCTAATTTTACCTTATCTGTCACGTCCTTTCTAAATGTACAACAGCCTAATTGATTAAATCTTAAATATGCATATAGCTTTCCTTAGTTTACTCATAAAATTTCTGAAAAACAGCCTCCTGACCAAAATATTTCATGTCAAACATCTTTATCCAGATGACTCTAGACTGGCTCAAATGTTTATCTCTTCCATTAAGTTTTCTCCAATTCCCAAGCAATAAATAATCTCCCACCATCTTGGCATTTTACAAGCATCTCTCTTAAACTGGTTATACTACAGAGACACTCATTATTGTTACTTGAGAATATATATATTTTTTTCCAGCAACATAATATCTCTATGATCCTGCTTCTGTCACTATATCTCTTTTCTAACTCTATTCAATTAAAATTCCTTAAAGAAAACATAGAGGAAACACTCCAGGAAGTAGGATTAGGTACAGACTTCATGAATATAACCCCCAAAGCAAAGGCAACCAAAGGAAAAATAAACAAATGGGATTATATCAAACTAAAAAGCTTCTGCACAGCAAAAGAAACAATGAACAGAGTGAAAATACAACCAACAGAGTGGGAGAAAATATTTGCAAAATATACTTGAGAATATATTTTATCCCTTTTATTACATTGTAAGCTCCTAAGGATACAGTAATGAGTAATTCCTGTTTTTGTTTCCTTGCAAAAGGAGCTCAAAATGATTTCTTAAATAAATGAATGAACACATAGATAAAAATGACACTTGCTACACAAAGATGAAATAGATCTCTGTCCAGATGGGACAAACATTTGTACTTACAGTCCAAATTGGATTATGTGTAGCCAAACCCAAATCAGCTGCATTGATTTTCTTTCCTTGTGTGGCCAAAATGATCATTCTAAGTCAAGGTCACTGTTATCTTCTTAACTGAAAAAATTGTTTGGCTTCCTGTGTTCTTATTCTGGGAAATATTTCAACATTTATTAATTTTAAGACAAATTTGAAAAACCAATAAAATAACAGAGTTTGGGAAGTTTTAAAGTTAGATCAAATGAAACAGTAATATTCATACTCTTAATGTGATTTAGACACAAGTACATGTATACACATACGTAAATCACGGACTTCAAATCTGTGAAGTATCCAACAATATTATTTTCAATTGTTCCTCTCATTTAAGAGTTTATAAATATTTAGGAAATTAACCTCACATTTAAAAAAAAGTTACAGAAAGTTAATAAACTCTGCTTTATCACAAGAAAAACAGTTTACTATCACATGAAAGGAAATTCCAAGCACAGGTGAAATGTACTTGCCTTTACCTGTGGGCTGTGTGAGGCTTAGTTGGGGCTTCCGGGATTATTAACAAATATAATTTAAAAACAAATACTGTACAATTCTAGGATTGACTTTCAGGTGCAAATTGTTTATTGTAGATGTTGAGATTTTTCAGCAAAATTTCAAAAAACTCTTAGGCAGATGAATGAAACAAAATATAAAGAAGATCTTACATATACTAAATTTATGATAGGCTTACAATCTACAAAATCAAATTATTAATGGTTTTACTGTACTCCGAATATTTTAAAATACTCATTTTTGTCAAAAAATTATAATCAATTTTGAAAATTAGCTGAGAATATGTGGATGATAAAGTCACAATACTAAATTTTCAGGCAATAATAAATTTATTGGCAGATAAATTCAGGGTATGAAATCAAATATGCACTACATATTGACAGTAATTTTGATAGATTTTTTATCTTGCGAAATCCACATTTTTGATTTATGCTCTCTAAATATTCATGTATATACAAGTGCATTTGAAACTGATACTAGATAACTATATTAAAATTAAACGAATGGTGTAAAAAGATCTGTTACACTGAAATTGAGGTTTATTCTGATAGTGTCAGCAATACAAGTTTATTACTGATGAAATACAGAGATCTAGATTATCCTGATTATTTTGCAAAGCTACCTTTTACTTGAGTTTTTATTTCTATTCTTCAACGCAGAGACAAGTTAAATGATATAAGCCCCAGTGAACAAGAGAGCAAAACACACTAAGGACAAACAGAAAGGCCTTTAAAGATTTTCTCAATTCTTAAGTCTTTCCTTTCAGGATCATTACACACACATCCCCCAACTATTCACCATGGTTGCCTTCTTTCAGGAAATAGGGCTCAAACTATCTATATATTTATTAGGCTGTCTATATTGAGGAGGGCAACAGTCAAAATTTTTTTTTGAATATTCATATACTAAATTGTTATATCTGTGGCTCATGTCCAAAGTAAGATTGTTTGTAGTCAGTCTAAGTATGGTTTGTTTGTGTGGACACAGCAATGGATACTGCCTTCAGTTTTCAGTCTCTTCTGTTCTCTCATTCTTTAAAATACAACATCATTACCCTTATGTGACATATAAACTTCAATCTGACTTTAAATGTGGTTAAAAGCTTGAAAAGACTGAAATGCCTGTTAAGCCTCTGTCTTAATGAAATTGCAAGAAGAGTCAGGACATAAGAGGAATGAGTGCCTAGGAAGGCACACTTAGTGACACTTCCAAGAGGCTTAGCTCCACCTCTCAACAATGTTTCATGATTAACAGCAGAAAGGACACATATTTTTACCCTCCTGATCATTTATCTTGATAAATATGATTATTTTCAAGAAAAGTTACTTTATCGTGAATATTAGGTTTCTTACCCTTTTTTCTCCTCAAATAGGGACTATTGCAAATCAAGGAAATGCATAGACTTGGATTAGAATTCTCTCATTATTCTAGATTCAACATTTGAATTCAAATATTTTATTTCCCAAGAGTCGGAGGGTTCAGACATGATTGATCCAAGAATGGACATTTATTGAAAAAGGAGAAAATGAGTTCCACTTTTTCCCCTACCTTCCTAGCAGTGAATTCTATATAAAAACTGAAAATGAGCAGAGAAATGCCTCCTTAGTTATTTGTAAATGATTACCATTTTATTTCATTCTAACTAGTACTTTTTCCTACAGACTCACAGGTTTGAATTTGAGCCTTTTAATTAAAAAGTATATATCTATAGTCAGTGGACATTCTGCTTTAATAGGCAGGAAAATCTCTATAGCAAAATAAACACTACATTTGGGCAATAATGCTCACATAAACCTGCATATCTATTACATGAATTAATAAAAAAATGAGTTCTAAGTTAATAATTCTGCCAAAAGTATACATATTTCTTTCCAAAATTAAAGATAACCACTTTCTCAAGTTTTTGTGTTTCTTTTTTTTTCCCCCTCAGTGTACTCATTCTGTTTTGATCACTTTACTAATTTTTCTGTGATATTGCCCCTGTGGTACTAAAAGAGTAGATGAATGTTAAGGGGCTGATTTAATATTGGACAATTTTTGGAAAGGGGTTTATTTTCTTCATTTCAGTGCCAATTCAGCCCTGCTTTAAGATCAAAGTTAATTGTGATTCATAGGTATTTGGGGAAGGAACTGGAAAGGAATGGAAATCTGGCACATTCAGCTTAAAAAACCTGTCCGTTTCTGATCTAAACTCTTTTTTAAAGCTCTTAAATGTACTTAATCATAGTGATTGTCTTGATGATCCTTGCCAACTCACTTATTTCCACGACCTGTATGTATGTGAGATAAATAGGCTGCAAGAAGTAAAAAAGAGAGAGAGAGGAATTTTAGTAACTTGCAAGTATAAAAAAAGGTTTTTTCTATGTGTACATATATATTTTAAAATTTGATCAGTTTAAATGATAAATCTTTGATTTTCTATAATTATGTAGGAAATTTACTGTACAAATATTTTCTTTTTCTGTTATGAGACTATTTTAAAACAAGCATTCTTGGGAGCTAGCACAGGATACACGTACAGTAGGCAAGCATATTGACTCAGAAATCAGACACTGCTGGTTCATATTTCATGTTACATTTATTACTTTGGGCAAGGCAAGATAGTTAACTGCTTTTTTGTATCAATATTTCCATCTATGAAATAAGGGTAATTGTAGAGCTTGTTTAAGCAAGTTGTAGTAAGGATTGAATGAGATATACCGTGTAAACATAGCACAATGCCTGGCATAAAGTAAGAACTTTATGTTTGCTATTATGCTAGCTATTTTTTCTAAATCACGGACCCATGTACAATGCCACGGACCCAGAGAGCTCAGAATCCTTCGTATGCCTGCAGATTGAATCCACTGGCCACTCACGTCTATTGACGTTCGCAGTATGCCCACTTCCCAGAGCAGAACTCTCCCCAGATGCAACCGCCTTGCTCCGCTGATCCCGCAGCTCCAATGCGAGCCTGGGAACAAAAGCTTGCCGGGGTAATTGTGTGGTGTAAGGGATTGGACTCATTACTTGTTAGCAATATGGGGAGCTGCAAACTCAAATTGGGCAGTCCTCTGTAGATGGACGCTCACCCCCCTGATAGCCTTAGGAATGCAAATGGAGCCACAGGCAGCAGCAATTACCTATTCCAGAACCAGCGCTGCAGCCATCCGCCCTCTAGAGATGGGAACCAATTCCTGAAAATGTCAGATCGCCAACCCGGCGCCTGGTCTAGAGAACTTACTCGTTGAAAGGTATGGGCTAGGACTGTGCCGAAAACGATTAAGAAATTGACACAGAGGATCAAAACACCGGAGTCTCGGGGACGAAGCACCCAGAGAAACCGGGTACCTTATAGATGTGGCTCGGAGATGGCCAGTAGATGGCGCAAGAACTCTTCCCTTGTGCAATCTTAACCCTTGAGTGGTGGACGGGGCTACCAAATCCAGATGTATACATACATACATTTTCCGTTTTGAAAGAAACCTCCATTTACGTATTTGCGACCAATTCAGAATTAAGACAATTGGGTCTGTTCTAGATAACTACCACAGATAACGTAGCTTAACTACGGCACATACCAGCTTTTGAAAGGGGGGTTGGGAGAATGAAAGGACGAACTATTTGGGGAAATGACTCTGACTTCCCTGCCCACCCCACACCCGCCCAGGCCAACGATGAAATTCATTTACCGAATCATAAAAACCCAGTTACGGGTTCACACGTAGGTATTTGAATATGTAAATTCATGTGTGCAAATGCATTCTTCTCTGCGGTTTTCTTTTTCCATTAAATCGCAAGATAATAAATGTGAGAAGCCTGCCTGAAATATGCTGCCACTACAGTAGTAACACCTGTCCCATTCTAACGACGTGGGCATCGGTGGAGCCCGGTTAACGATCATCACGGTTTCCCCAAAAGCAACACAGATCCTCTGTTTAAAATATTTCTTTAACATGCTTCTGTATTCGCAGTCTGCAATGGAAAGCTCACTAACATAATCTTTCTTGGGTTGCTTTTACAGGCAGAATTGATCTATTCGGGGAAGGAAAAAAAAAAAAAGCCCCTTGATTTCAAATATTGTGGGGAGTTGATCAGAAAGCGGAGCTGGGCTTTAAGAGGCTCACTATTGGTTTCTGGTGGTTGCTATAACGATCTAGAATTGGGGTAGATTTTGGCGGAGGGGAAAAAAAACGCACAAGAAAAGACAGAATCCAGAGGAGCGGAGACTTTGTGCCCCCGTTGGAGAGATGGTTGAGTCCTCGTCAAGGTTGCTGTGGTATCCCAGAAACACCATTCACTCCGAGCTGTGACCGCGCACCACCAACAGCAACAACTCCACTGCGCCGGGCTGAGGAGCAGGCATCAGGGGCTCGCGAATAATATGCAAGGGATCCGCAAAGGGGAAAGCCGAGCAAAGGAATCCAGACCCTGGGAGCCTGGCACGCGAAGATGCGCTAAATGTGGCCGCCTAGACTTCATCCTGATGAAGAAAATGGGGATTAAAAGTGGATTTACGTTTTGGAACCTCGTCTTTTTATTGACGGTGTCTTGTGTGAAAGGTAGGTCTGCGTTCGGGGGTCCCCTCTCCTTCGGAGACCCCTGGCTACAGGGTCTCCATGTAGCCAGAAAGAGAGGCTGGCTTACTTTGTAATTTGCACAGATAAAATAATTATGATAATACTGAAGAAGGAGTTGATTCACAGCTCTTTCTCCCCCTCAGATAGGAAATGCATTTTGCTTGCCAGATTTGGCGTTCAATGCGGTGATTGAGCTTGTGCTCAATAAATATTCTTGCAGTATGCTCAAACGAATACGTGAGTTGGTTCGTATAGCCGCTAACTAGTGGATATCCAGGCAGAATTCCTCTGCAAGACTTTTCTTGGTGGTGAGGATTACCTGGATTTCTTGTCAAATCAGTGGGGTTTAATGCTTTGGGTGGAATACTTATATTAAAGACACTAGTGTAAATGCTTTTTAACCCTTTCAGGGAAGAAAGTTATCGATGTGCTAGGAATGTGTTGATTTTAAATGCGTTAGGGTACAAGGGTCTTCCAAGCATTGCCACACCAACATGAATGTCTGTATGCATATTTTCTACGTGGGCTCCCATGCATTGATAAGCGTAAGGGAGCTTGCCTAAGTCCTGTGGTAGAGGTTTCGTCAAAAAACGAGGCTTTAAAAGGCTCTGAGATGCTACTTAGTGTAAAGATCCACCTTTGGGGATGAATGAAGGAAGGAGGAAAGTCATTAGCTGAGGACCAAAAAGAAAATCCCCAGCAAGTCTCAGTGTTCAGACAGGTAGAGTGAGTGTCACATGCAAAGACAGAGGGGGTGGGGGGTGGGATGTGACATTTATTCCTAACCAGGGAGGCAAGGGACAGTCAGGATCATTGAAAGAGCTGTCCTCGGGGAGAAAATAGATCCACAGCTCTCTTCCACAACTTCTCCTGCACCCTGCTGCCCATTAATTGCTGCAAAGAATACTCAGGAGGTGTTTATGACTCATGCCATCATTTTTGAACAATCACCTCTCCATACTCATGGCAGCTCGAATAGACGCAATGGATGTCGCTTTTAGTGGAGCTAGTTTCAAATACCGGGTGTCTGTGTCAGGGGGTTGGCGACTGAGGGGCGGGGGGTTGGGGGCTGTTTTGGCCCAGGCGCGCCACGGCTGTCAACACAAACTGGACGCTTTTTCCTTTGTGAAGGAGTGCCTCTCTGAACCGCAATCGGGCCGCGTCTCTATGAAACAGTTTATTGTCCAGCTTGCAGCTGGCTGTCCCCCCACGGAAGGCAGCCCATTTGCATTCAGTGGAAATGATAATTCATGTTTTGGGAGGAGGGAGCTGAGGAGGTTACCTCTCCTTCTACTATGACCGATGATGGGTGGCATGTCTTGAATTTTAATTTACATCCCTAAATGCCAGGAAGCCGCCCCTGGTCTCTGTGGCAGCAACTGCCATGTAATCCCAATCTGCTCCTTAAAGCTTGATTTTTTTTTTTTTTTTTCTTGGAGCCAAAGCACAGTTCCGAGCCAAAACGCTTGTCCTAAGCAATGTATCTACACTGCCTAGTGCACAAAACGCGCCTCGGGTTGCTTACGAGGGGTTTTCATCGCCGGCTTGGCGTGTGAGGAGCCCCACATTTGCGCTTAGTTCGCCTGCCCCTGGGAGTCTGTGGCTAATGGATGGCCCTGGGGCTGCCTGCTAGACGCGCGCTCCGCGTGGGGGAGGCGCAGGGAGCCAGCAGCAGCCCTGGCAGAAAAACGTAGAGATGGCTCCTGCGAGAAGATGACCGGGGTTAAGTGCGAGTTTTCATGTGATACCTGTTGAGCCAAAACACATTCGGGGGGCAGATGAGGGGGAGGGAGTCTCCGAAGCGGGTTGAACACAGCAACCTGACAACGCTGAGCCGCGCCGCCTGCAATTACAGTCCTGGCTGCCCGCATCTACCGTATATTCCCAATAAGATGCGCCTTAGAAAGGAGAGACGCGTTAACTGGCTTTAAATGGCACTGGCAAGGAGACCCTTCCTCTCTGTCCACAGCTCCCGTACTTTGGACTGAGATAATCGGTCTCCACTGAGTGTATTCCTGCCTTGGGGACATTGGGAAGGAAGAGCACATCACAGTCTGCTTTGGTCCTGTCCGAAGTTATTATTTATAGAGCGTCAAAACATTTTGTAAATGATAATAAAGTTCTTCGTAGTAACTCACCAGGCACTTGGAAGGCATCTCCTACATTTTACAACTTGGACCGCTGTGCCCAAATTCTGAGAAACCTGCATAGGTTGTGTGCTTTAGGCTTGCTCCCAGTCTCCAGGTGGTGCCAGTTTTGACAGTTGCTTCTTATTCTTATTCTCCTCGTTTTATTTTAATATCACCTCGGTCTCAAGGCTTCCCTAACACAGAGATTGCTTCAATGACTTAAACGCTGTTTGTCCCAATATATTTATGCCCGCTTTTATCTCCCACCCCGTTTCTTCTGGACTCCAGGTTCCTAGAGAAAAGCTCAGACTGGGGAGTCGATGGAAGGGTTTTGCATGTTATTATCTAGACTACAGCGAGGGGTCAGGAAGTCTGAGGCTAGCAGTTTTCCACGCGAAAGCTCCCGCCACCCACTTTTCATCCCCCCACCATGTCACCTCTGCGTGCAACAGCCATGACAAAGAGGCTCAGTAAGAGGGAACGCCTCAGACTGGAGGATAAAGTGGTCTTTGGTAGGCATGAGCTTCTCGGGTGGGGCTGAAAAAGGGAGCTGACTTTCCTGGGCATTTTATCCCTACTGTCACCATCCGAAATAAAAGGCTGTGGAGGGCACAGAATTGGGGAGTGGGGTAGGGCGAGGACTGCCGCTTAGGCTCAATCCATGCCTTTTTCAAGCTGACACTACCACCACCACCACACACACACACACGCACACACACACGCACACACGCACACACACACACACACGCAAGCAGACAGAGGTCTCTGAAATGCAGCCTACAGTCTGTTTAGGTCTCACCCAGAGACTGTGAGTCTCCAAGTCGTGCTTAAGCGTGACACCCACGTAAGGAGACACCCGTGGGGTGCTTTCCCACGCTCCTTCTCAGGGATCCCGGGAAGGCACACGCACTCTGCAGCTAAGGTACCCCCGGCACACCTGGGTGGGCGGCGGGCGGGAGCCCGGGGGCGGAGTCCCTCACCCCACGGCAGGCAGGACGTGTTTCCAGGGATTCTCGTCCTTCTCGCCCCTTCGTGAAGCATCCGTGCTTCCGCGTGCTCCGGGACCCCAGGGAGATAGTCCTCCCGCTCCAGCGCTGTTCTGGAAGGGTGGGGATCACACCCCCTTTCCTCGTTAATTCCTACTGTAAAGGGTCGTGGGTGCCATGCGGGAGGGGGAGGAGGAGCTGCCGGCCGCACTCATCGGTCGCTTTCCACGACACCACGGTGGCCGCCCCGGGGGTCTTAGCCCCACGCGTCCCCGCCTGGACGGACACCCTCACTGCCTGCCCTCAGGGCGACAGGCTTAGTTGACACGTCAGAAAAGATCTGTGGTGTCTTGAGAGAGCTTGTCAAAGGGGGGAGGGAGGGAAGGTGAGTTAACGTCTTTACAAAACAATGACAACAAACAAACAAACAAAAACACTCGTGGCCATCACCACCATCAAAACCCTTCCCCCCAGGTTATAGACTGAGGCGCCTGCTGGGTGGTAACAGCTTGGTTGAGTCAGGGCTCCCTGTCCCTCTGCAGTGTGGACAGGTGTTCCTCCCCTCCATCTATTTCCTCTGAGAATATGTATTAATGTCTTCTGGAAGACCGGACTCCCTGAAACGGACCACCCGAGCTTGAAACTGGGGGGCTGGCTTGGCTCCTGAGGTGTGCGCATTGCTGGCAGGAAGGGGGACACATGTGTTGACACCAAGGAGCCCTCAGGAGGCCCTGAGGCTAGGTGTGAGTGTGTCCTCGGCAGAAACGCGTGGCGGTAACAGTAGGTTAATGTCCCCCGAACTCCAGATGGTCGGTGGCGCTGCGACCACTGCTGTCACGCCATCAGGTGGAGGCGCCGAGAAAGCCCCATTCCCCAAGCAGCCCGCAGCGTGGCCCTCACTCAGACTTCTCCCCCGAGACGCACGTGGGGAGTTCGGAGAGCTCACTGGGGGAGCAAGGCATGGGGATCGTGGCACCCGTGTGATCCGCCTTCACCTCTGGCAGCTGGGGGAAAGGCAGGGACGAGGGCAGCCCCATGCACTCTAGTGGAGAAGGCGGAAGAAATGAAAGAGGATGCGGGTCATCCCGGTGGCTGAGGTGGTCTTCCCCGGGCCCCATTGGAGTGGCCAGCTGGGGGTTGAAAGAGGGGCACGCACGGGGATTGCTGTGCATTGCGGAGTAATAATGGAGTAGGACAATCAAAAAAAAGAAAGATCGACTCAGGCATGGGGCAGGGTCCCTTCTCCCTGAAGGAGGCGACTCCTGGGAGACTTTGCACCACAGAGATGCTAGATCAACACAATGTACCTCCCTGACAGGACTTGAAGAGCTGTCAGAATTCGGATCTGAACTTCCCCTGACAGTTACCTTACTGAAAGCACTCTGAAATGTTCCTTTGTCGAACCATACTTTCCAGAATCTTCTGGTTGGGAGAGGGGAAACGCGGAGGCTGCATCTCAAGTCCTTATTGGAAGAGCATGTGAGCTGAAATAATTAGGGAGCAGGTTTCAGCATCTTGAAAACCTGTTGCCAGCTCCTTTGAGATCTTTCAAGGAGAAAAGGGGTAGAATTACCAAATAAATTAAGTACTCCAGGAGCATAGGCTTAGTTTCAGTAGTTATTAGTGTTCATGATATTAATTAGCATTTCTATTTGTGGGATAGCTGAGTAGGTTTTGGGTATACAGTGTATGTCTTTTCTCTGAACACAAAATTTGGTGTCTACAGAAACAGTGAAATGATAAAATAAATGGGCAGCAAATGGCATCCGTACAAGGTTCTAAATATAGTAAAACATTATGGTAAGTGAGATCTGATAAAACAAAACAAAAAAAAACTAAGAAAGGTAGAGAAGTTAATAATACCTTTGTACTTATGTGGACACAAACTTTAATGTTAAAATGTTTGTCTAAGATCTCAAATTAAAATAAGTGAACAGAACTAAATTTCAGTTTTCTCAGCTCCAAGTATACTCATCCCTGTGTTCCAAGAGATGTCTGTCTTCTACTTATTCATCAGGGTCTCCAGAAAGAGCTTCATGTATCAAATATTCTGTCTAATTTGGGAAATAACTTTAAAGCGAAATGCCTGCTAAGGCACCTGCTCCTTTAGGCGCATGACTACTTGAGAAAATATGCCATCTTGTACTTTGAATTCCAAGATTTGGAAGATTAAAAGTAAAATGATGGCAAATAAAGAGATTAAGAAAAAATGTGTAAGATACAAATAAAATTTAAGGCCATTTTATTTTATCTACATATTCATTAAACAGCTTTAGCTATTTTCTTTTAATCTTTCTTCCATTCACTTTACTCATAATCCAAAGGAGCATGTAATTTAGGGATACAGTAAAAGTTCTGGTTTGGATTTTGGTTGAGGTCTGAGAAGGTGATAGAACAGACACTATGGTTACCAAATTCATCTATTTTACATCCAGACCTATTTCTATGCCCACAAGATTTTCTGAGAATTAGGCCATTATTCTCATCAGGAATATCACTTTCATGAATGTCACTGTGAAGAATCAATTTGTTGAATACCTTCCAGTATTCATGGTCTCAATGCTGATGGTCATCTTGCCTTCTCGTATGGCTCCAATCTTGCAGCTTTCGAATGTGTTTCATGTTGTCAGGCCCTTTGCTAAGCTATTGTTTGGTACTGGTTGAGGATTCCTAAGGATTCATATTTTCTGTGTCATGATGACTTGTTGCCCACAACCCAATTTAAAATCTCCTCCAAATTGTCTAAGTTTACAAGATTAACATACACGTCATCTACCTTGTGGTTGTATAAAAAGATTATCACTGGCAATTATGTCATTGCCCACAACCCAATTTAAAATCTCCTCCAAATTGTCTAAGTTTACAAGATTAACATACACATCATCTATCTTGTGGTTGTATAAAAAGAATATCACTGGCAATTATGTCGTGTGGTTGTATAAAAAGATTATCACTGGCAATTATGTCACATTAGATATCACAGCCTTATTCTATTGACTTAAATGTTTGCATTGTAGTGATTTTCAAAGTGTTCTCAAACAAGTAGCATCCTCTGGCAACTTTTTAGAAACACAAAATCTCAGGTTCCTGCCCCCGCCCCCCCAGATCCATGGAATCAGATAGTCTGGGAGTTGGACACAGACATTGGTGTTTTTAACAAGTCATCCAGGTAATTCTGATGCACTCTGAATTTGAGAACCACTACAGCAAAGTAGAAAGAGCGAGGGCTTCGGAGCCACTAAGACTTGACAGTCAAATAATGATTCTTCCAGCAGTTTTCTTTGGAATAGCAACTCAACTTCCCTAAGGTTCAGTTTCACTATCTATAAAAGGAAGATGAGAGTATCAGTAGGTTTATAGGGAGACAACATAAATCATATATGTAGCCCAGTGCTTGGCACTAGTAGCTATCAGCAATATTATTAAAATAATCTTGCACATGCGAAGCCAGTATGAACTCTCACACACTTCACCCCTGAACACCACCACCTTAACTTTTCCATAACAGTAAGTAAAAAATGTAGCCTCTTCTCACTAGCTATTATTTCACTTTGGCTAGGTTCCCAGGCTATTATACATCTGAGAAACACTCTGAAACTTCTGTTTATCACCTTCACACATTTACTTCTAGTGCTGGCTCTATGAAATCAGAGCAGACACATAATGAAAAATGCTACCACTGCTCCTGGGCTGATCTCATCCCTTGTATTCTGATATTCTTTTCTTTTAATATTGATTGATTAATGTACTAACATGAATTTCTTCATTCATCTCGTCACAAATCATGGCATTCATAGAGCTTGAAGAGTCCTTAAATATCAGCTAGTTCACTGCTCATATATTATACAGTAAGTGCACATGCTTAGAAAGGATAAGTGATTTTTGCTGGGTTGCAAAGATCATTAGCTTCAGAACTGAGACGAGATCACCAAGCATTTAAGTTCATGTTCAAGTCTCTTTCTTCTATAACTTATCAATCGTACTACAGAGTTAGCTCATATGATACCATCAAAGATTGTCAATTACAAAAGTTGATATTTAAGTACCATATATCAGTCAGTACCACATAAGACTATTAGTGATTAAGTTTGTGATAAAACTTTTTAAAATGGCAACTACTAGACTGGCAGAAGACAAAAAAGAGATAACTATGGAATGAAAGCATTTTCTAAGACTGATATAATATGTACATCAAATAAATGAATAATCATATCTACAGTTAACTTCTTGACATGACAATTCTGTAAATAAAATCAGTATATTGACTATTTTTCATGTCCCAGAAAGAACTTTAAGGGACTTTTAAATCTAGAAAATCTATTCATTTTTATGGTTTTTATTACGCTTAAGTCATAATTTTTAGTCTGCATTTTCATCTACATATTTCTTTCATATGATTCATATGACAATAATGTTCAAAACTCTACCATAAAAATAATAATAAATTTTATAAACAGCAGTAGTGCAGAAACAATAATGTTAAATGATTATCTTCAATTTTAGATATATGTAAAAAAAATTTTAAACTCTCAAAGATACTGGAGTAAAATTTGCAGAGATAATGAAGTCTACTAAATTTGAAGAGTTGAAATGTTGGGAAATTGATTGAAATGTACAAGAAGTAATGAGTGATTCCTTTAAAAGCTGAATCTATAATGTCCAAGATTATAAAGTCCTTTTTTCTTTGCCTTATATTAGCAATTTGTAAAGGAATATTTTTAATTATATAGTTTAAAGTGATGGTGAGTTTTTAAAACTATGACATTTACAAAAATTATGGTCAGATACCACTTTGAAAGGAAATTTGTACATGGAAATAGATTTCATGGAAGTAGATTTATTACATTCTAAGTAAATTTGAAAAAGCATGGGCTCCTGCTATAGTTTTTGGTTACACAGGAAGTCCATCTGGCTGACTCTGGAATGCTCAGAGGTGCTTGGTATATAGAAAAGATATAAGACATTATTATGTTTTGGGAAATGCTACTAGGACAAAATTCTTTATGATGTACTTTTTATGTGCAAATCTCTGTGTTAGGCCCTTTATGTAAAGTGTCCTTTATATCTCAAATATAGTAGTTCCCTCCCTTGTCTTCCTGACTTGAATCCTAACAAGCAATTTGTGAGATAGCTGTTATCTATTATGTGTAGATTATTATCTCCATTGACAAATAATCCACATTTTTCTGAGTTTAGAGAGGTACAATGACTTACCAGGATCACATAAGTTGCTTTTGGTTAATAGAAATCTGAAAAAATAATAGATTCATAAGCTCATAGACTTATTAAAATCTTTAAAAATATATGTGATTAAGTTCCTAATTAAACTTCTTCTTTTTCTTTTTTATCAAACCTTTACTATTGATTTTTATTTTTAAATCTGCAAAAAGTAAAAAACAAATACATATGTATTTTTCTGGCATTGTATAGGAGGTAAGATTTTAATTTATAAACTATTTTTTTCTATTTATTTTTAATTGCCACATAATAATTGTATATGTTTATGGGATACAGTGTGAGGTTTCAATACATGTACACCATGTATAATGGTTAAATCAGGATAATTGGCATATATTCATCACCTCATATATTTATCATTTTTTTTCAAAACTGGCAAAGCTTTTATTAAATCCACAGAAATGAAAACCATTATTGTGGGGGACTGTGGAATGGGACGACTAGGGAGTGGGAGTCAGGCCACCAGGGGGATGGAAGAGTATAATGGTTAAATCAGGATAATTGGCATATATTCATCACCTCATATATTTATCATTTTTTTTTAAAACTGGCAAAGCTTTTATTAAATCCACAGAAATGAAAACCATTATTGTGGGGGACTGTGGAATGGGACGACCAGGGAGTGGGAGTCAGGCCACCAGGGGGATGGAAGAGTGGGATGGGGTGACAGGATATTTATCATTTCTTAGTGGTGAGAACATTCAAAATATTTTCTTTTTGCTATCTTGAAATTTACAGTGTATTACTCTTAAGGCAGTCATCCCACTGTATTTTTAAACGCTGGAACTTATTCCTCCAATATAACTGTAACTCTGTAACCATTGGCCACCTTCTCTCCACCCTTTCTTTCCCCATCCCCCACCAAGCCTTTGCAAACCACCACTCTACTTCTATGAGATCAACTTTTTTAGATTTCCCATCTAAGTGAGATTATGAAGCATTTGTCTTTCTGTGACTGGCTCACTTCACTTAACATAATGACCTCTGGTTCCATCCATGTTGCTGCAAATGACAGGATTTCATCCCTTTTTATGGCTGAATAGTATTTCATTGTAGAAATATACCATCTTCTCTTTATCTATTCATTCATTGATGGACACTTACGTTGATCCATATCTTGGCTATTGTGTATGGTGTTGTAGTAAACATGGCAGTGTGGATATCTCTTCCACAAACTGATTTCATTTATTTTGGTTATCTTAGCAGTAGTGGAATTGCTGGATCATATGGCAGTTCTCTTTTTTTGAAGAACCTCCACACTGTTTTTTGTAGTGGGTGTACTAATTCCCATTCCCACAAACAGTGTAGAGGAATCCCACCAACAGTGTCCCCTTCTCTCCACATCCTCACCAGCATTTGTTATATTTTTGTCTTTTTGATGATAGCCAGTCTAACTGGGGTGAGATGGTATCTCATTGGAGTTTTGATTTGCATTTCCCTGATGATTAGTGATGTTGAGCATTTTTTTCTCATACCTGTCGTTGGCCTATTGTAAGTCATCTTTTGAAAAATGTTGGTTCAGATTTCTTTGCCCATTTTTAAATCAGGTTATTTGTTTTGTTTTGTTTTGTTTTTGCTATTGAGTTGTTCGAGTTTCTTTTATATTTTGAATATTAACCCTTTGTCAGATGCACAGTATGCAAATATTTTATTTTCTCCTATTCTGTAGGTTGTCTCTTCATCTGTTGATTGTTTCTGTTGCTGTGCAGGAGCTTTTTAATTTCTATGTAGTTTTATTTCTCTATTTTTGCTTTTGTTGCTTGTGCCCTTGAGATCTTATTCATAAAATTCTTGCCCAGACCAATGTTAGAAAGATCTTCACCTATGTTTTCTTCTAGTAGATTCATAGTCTCAGGTCTTACATTTAAGTCTTTGACTCATTCTGGCTTGATTTTTGTAAGTGTTGAGAGATAAGAATCTAGTTTCATTCTTCTGCATTTGGGTATCCAGTTTTCCCAGCACCGTTTATTGAAGAGACTGTCCTTTCCCTATTGTGTGTTTTTGGCACTTTTGTTGAACATCGGTTGGCTGTGTGTGGATTTATTTCTGGATTCTCTAATCTGTT
>NW_007728449.1:301711-305142 GCF_000696425.1 Galeopterus variegatus | reverse complement strand
AGTGGTATCCTAGTGTTTAGTTTTATAAGAACTTCAAAACTGTTTTTCAGTGTGGCTATATCATTTTATATCCCACCAGGAGTGTATGAGTGATCCAGTTTATGTGCATTTTTGCCAGAATTTAATTTTGTCATTTGTTTTTTTAAAACCGTTTTAATAGATGTGTTGTAATGGGATTGTTTGTTTTTCCAGCTTTCTTTTAATTTTTGTTTGCATTATATCTTTTTTCATTCTTTTACTTTTAATCTACCTATATAAGTATATTTGAAGTGAATTTCTCATGGATAGTATGTAGTTGATTCATGTCTTTTTAGTCCATTTTGACAATCTCTGACTTTTATTTGTTGTGTTTAGACCATGTACATTTAATATAACTATTGATATATTTGGATTTAGATTCACCATTTCATTATTTCCTTTTTGTGTGTTTCCTTTTTTCCCCCTTTCTTTTACTTTCCCTGCCATATTTTGGGTTATTTGAACATTTATAGTATTCCATGTTTAGATAATTTATTGTGATTTTGACAATATCTCTTTGTATAGCTTTTTAGTAGTTGCTCCATGGCTTACAGAATGCATATTTAACTTTTTAAACTCTACTTATAAATAATATTTTATCACATCTTTTGGGATGTGGGACTCTTATAATCTTATAGGTCTCTTTACACTTCCTCCTTTATAACTTTGTTGTCTTATATATAACATTTACGTGCATTGAAAATCTTATCAGGCACTTTTTGCTTTTGACCATCAAACACATTTTAAAGAGCTAAAGGGGAGAAGAATAGTCTGTTATATTTATCCAGATATTTATCATTTCTGTCACTCTTCCTTTGTTCCTATTATTCATGTTTCCTTCTGGTATTATTTTCCTTCTGTCTGAAGAACTTCCTTTAGCAATTCTTTTAGAGCAGGCTTATTGACTGTAAATTTTGGAAGTTTCCCTTTATTCAACAATACCTTTATGTCACCTTTATTCCAGATAGATGTTTTTACTGAATGTAAAATCTGGGATGACAGTTCCTTAGTTTAAAATTTTTGTGCCACTTCCTTTTGGTTATCAATGGTTTGTGTAAGAGAGCCACAATCATTCTAATCATTGTTTCCCTGTGTGTAATATATTTTATTCTGGCTGCTTTGAAGATTATTTCTTTGTCTTTAGTTTTGTTTTCTAAAATTGTGGTTAAATATACATAACATAAAATTTATCATTTTAACCATTTTAAAGTGTACACTTCAGTGGCATTAATTACATTTATAGTGTTGTAGAACCACAACCACTCTTTATTTCCAGAACTTTTTTATCACCCTGAATGAAATATCTTTAGTTTTGAGCAGTTTGTTGTAGCATGGATTGAATTCTTTGGATTTACCTTGTTTGAAATTTTAGTTTTATGTCTTTTGCCAAACTTGGTAAATTCTCCACTATTATTTCTTCAAATGTGAAGGTACTTCAAAAAGTTCATGGACGAATAGGATTGAAAGATAATACAAATCTTCTCATGAATTTTTTGAAGTGTACCCTCATGTATTTTTAGTATACATTCTTTCCTATCCCCTTCATGGACTTCAGTGACATGAATGTTAATCTTCTGTTATTGAATCACATGTCTTTGAAGCTCTCTGATCATTTATTTCTCTATCTTTTTCTCTCTGTTATTCAGATCAGACAATATCTACTGATTTATCTTCAAGTCCAGTGACTTCTCTATCATCTCCACTCTGCTCTTGAGTCCATCCAGTGTATCACATTTTTAGGTTTGATTATTGTCATTTTGGCTCTAAGATTCCATTTGTTTCTTTGCATTTTCTGTTTCTTAGAGACTTTTTATTTTGATGTTTGTTTCAAGAGTGTTTATGATTGTTCAAACATTTATAATATAGAACTGCTTTATAATACAATAGCTGCCTTAAATTCTTTGTTACATAATTTCAGCATATATGCGATGTTGCATTGGTGTCTGTTGATTGTCTTTTCCTATGAGTTGAAATTCTTGTGATTCTTAGTATGTTGAGTAATTGGAATCTGTGCTGTATATTTTGAAGATTCTGTTATGAAACTCTGGGTTGAGTTTAATTCTATGGAGAATGCTGGTGTGTGTGTGTGTGTGTGTGTGTGTTGGTGTGTGTGTGTGTATGTATGTATGTATGTATGTATTTAAGCAGACCTGGTTAGGATTGGGCTGCAAATTCCAGCCTACCTTCCAAGGCCTCTTTTAGTATCAGTTTACTTTTCAAAGTCCTTGTAGTATTCTTTGGTTGTGTTCTAGGTGTGCACCACCTAGTGGTCAGTCTGTGACCTGTGCCATGGTCCATCTGTTAGTTTAGTTCTCAAAGTCTTTGATATAAGAGTTACAATCAGATCCACACATTCATGGCTTGGTGATGATCCCTGGAATTAATAAAAAAAACTTTATGGGGCTGCTTTCCTGAGCTCTTCCTTCCCTGTACTCTTTCTGGTACTTTTCAGTTCCTTAGGGCTCACTTTTTCAGTCCTGTTGTGCACTTTGTGGGTTCCTACTCACTTTGTGAGGTTCTACTGTGCACCTTGGAGCCTTTGTTTGGGCCCACAGAGCAGAAGGACAAAGAGAGTGAAAAAAGGCAACAGGGGCTGGCCTCATCACATATCCACCAAATGGACAGAAGGGTGCCCCTCTGTCACAGTTTTCATTCTTGCTCACTCCATTTCTGGTCACTTCCCTTCCACTGTGGAACTTCTTTGGGGCCAGGGCATGAGAGACTGACAAAAAAAGAGAAGTAACAAAGAACAAAACCAGGGATTTCCACATTCTTCATGAGCGTGAGGGGTCCCCTCCTTTTTTTCTGTGAGCTAGAACTAGAGGGCGTCTAGAGCTCTTTTCTTCACTACCACAGTGTGCATTTCTAGATTTCCAGCTGTATTAAATTCAGGTAAGAGGCTACTACTGGAAAATAAATGGTAAACCCACCGCTAGTTTGATCGTGCTTTTGATTCCAGTGGTCTTCCGTGATTTGCCTGATGCTATTATCAGTTTTCCAAAAGCTGCTCTAGGCCATCTGTTAAGTTCTGTTGAATGACAGAGATGGGTGAAATATGTTTATGCCATCTTACCCAGAACCAGAAGTCTGACCCTAATCTGTATTGAATTTGAACATAGGAGATGACTTCTCTTCTCTCCCATACTAAAGTCATCATGCACACAGGTTGTCAGGACTGTAGTCACTTCATGAGTCCTATATGGTTTTAGGTAATCTGAATTTTCATGAAATATAGTTAGATTCTATATATATGTAGAGTTATGATGGGAATCTAGGTAAGGAGAACACAAAATTAAGATGGCATATGTTATATATGTATGCATACACACACTCACAGACACGTACATAATGATGATTTTTTTTTTCCTTTTTGTCTTTTTTCGTGTCTGGCAACGGATCGCAACCCTCAGTGT
>NW_007728449.1:300323-301280 GCF_000696425.1 Galeopterus variegatus | reverse complement strand
TGTGGGATCCGAACCCTCGGCGGGAGCACCACCACGCTCCCAAGCGGCGCACTGTAGCAGTACGCCACCGGGCCGGCCATAATGATGATTTTGATAAGCTAATTAAAATCAGGCTAATGTTCCTGTAATTATATCACGGTCCTCAACTCAAAGAGCATTATACTGTACTTAATGTGTCAGTCCTATTCTAAAGGATAAACATAACTAATTCAAGAGACTATAAATCTCTGTTAAATATTTGAGATAAAAACTTTAATTTTTCTATTTCCTTATGTTCCATATTCTTGGTGATTAACATAGAGGAAACTCATAAAGATGGTCAAAAAATAGCTAAAAGGAGTTGGTAGTAGAGTTAGAAGATGATGTTTTGTAGGGTAAGATTTAGCATATTTCCAAAAAGGACCAGAAAAGGAATTTTTGCTGCTTGGTGACTATGAGTCAAGGGTCAGTCAAGGAAACTGAACCTATTTATGTATTTTAAGTAGAGAAGGATTTAGTACAGGGAATTGGGTTACAATTTTTAAAAGGACTGGAGGAGCAAATGAATGGTTGAGGTGGTGGTGTTACCTAACCAGGGACTGCAGGAGACTGACTGCTAATGCCAGAGCGTGTGTTCATCTGCCCCAGCACTGCCTGCTCAGCCACTATGAGAGGCCGTGGTCCTATGCCACTCCCACCGCAGGAGCTGTGTTGTAAGACCCTGCACCAATCTGCTGCTGCTATTGCGGCCAGAGCCAAAGACAAATGGACTCTCTCTTCCAGTCTCATACAAATGCTTCTCATTGAAATAACCTAAAACTAGAATCTTGCTGGCCAGGAATCTGAGAAATATAGTTTCTAGGCTGCAAGCCCCTTGATACTGTTAGATTTTAGAAAAATAGGGATGGTGCTAATTAACATAAATGTTTAGTTTATTGACATCTTTTCCTTTTTTTTTTTTTTTTTTTTTTTTTTTTC
>NW_007728449.1:284547-299688 GCF_000696425.1 Galeopterus variegatus | reverse complement strand
CGGGAGCGCTGCCGCGCTTCCCAAGCGGCGCACTATAGCAGTGCGCCACCGGGCCGGCCCAGTTTATTGACATCTTTTAATTTTTTAAAATAATATGTGTTGTCTGGTAAACAAGATTCTAAACTGCTTGAGGGTAGGAGAAGGTTTCATATTCTTTTATAACCTCACAAAGTATAGTACAGAGCCTTGTGCTTGCTCGGTGTCTTTTTCAGGTACTGAAAGTTGACCTTACTTACCTCTGGTTGGTTCTAGAGCCATCAGTTAAAGAATGTGGGGCCTTCTCTTTATTCTCTGAAGCAAAAGTGAGGGAAACTTAAGACTATATTAAGCTAGTCATCAGTTTTTCACACTTATCTACCTTTTAAAGAACAATATTGGATTTGTTACAAGGTGAGGACTTTGGAGGCACAAATATATGCAGATAGGTGACGTAGTTACACAAGCGATCTTATACCTACTGTCCAGGGGATTGCTTTGTCGTGGTGTAGTGCATTGTCTATTTAGTGAAACAGAAGGGAAGTTTTTGACTTATCCCAAGATGTAGTGAAAATTAAAGCATTCTGGAAAAAAAAAACCTCATTTTTTTTCTGGTCAAAAATATAGCGAAGAAAGATTTTTAAGCAAGAAAAAAATGGGTAGTTTTGCCTAGATTATTGGATCTTCATGAGTGTACTTTTTATTGCTGTGCAATATTTCGCTAATTAGGAATGCTATAATTTACATGTCCTTATTGTTGAATATTCCTTTTTTGCTATTACCAATAATGCTGCATGGTATATATTTCACAAATATGATAAATTTTAAGGTACAATTTCCTTAAGATAAAGTTCTTGGTAAAGAGTTACAGAGGTCGAGTAAATGAAGCATTTCTTTTTCTTTATAAATTAAAGAATTTTTCTTTAATTAAAATATTACATGTGCAGAAAGTTATACAAATCATAATTGTACAGCTCAATAATATTTATAAATGCTCTCGTATAGGAAAGACTTGAATCATTTAGAAACCATTGTCATACCTACCCTTAGATTAGTTTTGCCAAATTTTGGGCTCTGTAGAGTATCATTGTATATCATTGCATATATTCTTTTGAGTTTGGCATTTGTTTTTTGGTCTCCCTCCCATCCCAACATCCTGTTTGAGATGTTCAGAGGTGTTATTACATTTATTTTAGTCACCATATAAAATTTCATTATGTGAGTATAGACATTTTATTCACTATGCTATTAATGGCCATAGGTTGTTTTCAGTTCTTGCTATTACGGATAATGATGCTACTATGGACGTTTTTACGTAGATCTTTTGAGGCACACGTGTGTAAAATTTTGTTAGATATACACTCAGGCTTGCAAATGCACATGCCCTAGGAACAAAATTTCTGAGTCATGAGGTATCGATACGTTTAATTTTTACAGGCATTGCCAAATAGCTTTTCAAACTAGTTGTATATTTTTACACTTCTCTTGAAGGTGTATGAAGTTTCTCATTGGTCCGTGTTCCTGTCAGCACTTGACATTGTCAGTCTTTTTCATTGTAGCAATTCTGATGGGTGTGTAGTAGTATCTCCTCACAGTTTTAATTTTCATTTCCTTCTAATGACTACTGAAGTTGACAGCTTTTTTAAATGCTTAGTGGTCATTTGAACAGCTTCTTTTTGAAGAACTTATTCAAGTTCCTTGCCCATTTTTTAAATTGGATTTTATTTTTCTTTCTGACATCTAAGAGTTCTTTGTGTACTTTGGAAATGAGCTCTGACAGTTATGTGAGTTACAAATATCTTTGCCCGCTCTGTGGTTTGCCTTTTTGCTCTTGTAATGGTGCCTTTTGATGAACAAAAATATTAATATTAATGTCGTCAAATACATCAGCATTTTCCTTCATGATTAATGTCATTTGTGTTTTGTTTAAGAACTTTTTTCCCCCCTGTCCCCAAATCATGGATATATTCTCATATTATTTTCTGGAAGTTTCATTGTTTTATCTTTCACGTGTAGATCTACAGTCCACCTGAAATCGACTTTTATGTATGCTGTGAAGTGAAGGCTCACTTTTCTTTTTTCCTCAGATAGAAAATTGAGTCAGCCACTCATTGAAGATTCCATCTTGCCCAGTTGCCCTGCAGGGCAAACTTCATCATAAATTAAGCTCCCACGTTTGTGGGCTCCTGTGCACCATCTCACGGAGGAGCACAGATCCCTACTTCTGACTGACTTCCCCTTCAGCTGATTATTTCCATTGCCTCTCCTCCCCTCTGGCTGGGCTCCATATATTGCTGGTCTTTGCAGTTTTTTGTTGCAAGGTTTTAGTTGGAATACTAGTAGGTACCTTTCAGACCAACGACATGCAGTTTTATACTTGTACCTGGTTCCTTTGGGAATTTGGCATTCAGGTTATGTCTCCATATATCAAGAAATGACTATCGTGGTGAGCTTCTCTAGAACTTCTAAAAGCCTTATATGCTGTGATTTTCTTTTTCATTATTCATTTTTTACAAATTGACTCAAATAATTTCAGGCCCTCATTTTTAGCTGTTAGTTATTTCTTTCTCCTTCTAAACTTTTGTCAGAGCTGTCTGAAAATAGGAAGATGGACAAATTTAATAGGATTTTGCCTTCCCATTTCCTTCCTTCCCCTTTTTTTTTTTTTTTTTGGTATAGAGGGTTTACAATAAATAAATTATCAAAAGTGACGGAGATGTGAGTAAAAGCAGAAAGATTTGACTAATCCACAAAGTAGTTAACTTCCTCTTAAATAATCTGGAGCCAGCTTTGAGAGTGGATTAGGAGTGCTCAGGGAGGGGTTATTTTAGGAAAACTGACTTTAAAATGATCCATTTTCTCTTTATATATTTGTATTCTCTAATGTTGCTTTTGGAAACCTTCAGGTAGTCTCTCTCATCACAAGCATTAATGCTTCATTTCTTCTCATATCTTGAGATAAACTTGTAGAAAAGAAAGTTTAGGAAAACTGACTTTAAAATGATCCATTTTCTCTTTATATATTTGTATTCTCTAATGTTGATTTTGGAAACCTTCAGGTAGTCTCTCTCATCACAAGCATTAATGCTTCATTTCTTCTCATATCTTGAGATAAACTTGTAGAAAAGAAAGCTTCTTCAAAAAATTGTCCTGAGTTTGCTACATTAAAAAAATAATTAGGCAATGAAAAGAAAGAAGGATAAACATTGCACATAATGCTTTAAAAAGAACCATTAACATCTTTTAACTCTGCACTAGTCGGCATGTGTGTGCACATAATTTTGCTAAAGGTTAGCTAAATTGTTTAGACATCTCTAATGGCTGGACATCCGTCTGCTGTACCCAGCTGATTAATGTGCTAGATTTCTGGAGAAATTTCCTTTAATTACTTATTATGAACTGAGAGTGGCTAATTTTGCGAAAGAAAATTGCTGTGTGAGGTTCTTGGCAACCCAGGGAGTTAACAAATATCAATCTATACAAGAAAAAAGAGCTCTTGATTCTTTGAAATACAGTGGAACTTAGTTCTATAACTACTATTGGTATAACATTGGCAATTTATGAAGACATTTTTCCTTTTATTTTCTTCCAAATCACCCAGCAATGTTATGAAGACAGGAATATTATGTTTTAAAAAGAAGGAAGCTGAGGCTCAGGGATTTCAAGGACTTGGACCCAAAGGCATTCAACTGGAAAGCTGGCTATAATAACAGCTACAGTTTATTGAGTACTTAGCATTTCCTGAGAACTTTTCTAAGTGCTTTACACATATTAAAATTTTAAATCTTCACATTAGTCCTGTGAGGGAAGTACTGTCACTATCTCTATTTAACTCATGGGGACGCTGAGGCTAAGTAACATATTCAAGGTCCTAGGAAGTGCAGAGCTCAGAAGTGCAATCTTGCTGCTCTTGCTTTTATGGTAATATAGCTCGTGATGGTGTGTATGGATTGAGATCTCTCATGGGTCCCAAATCACTGTGTTTCCGCACAGTGCCTAACGTGGTGGTAGGGATCAAAATGTCCCTTATATTAATTTGAATTCCAATCGAGTTCTGTTTCCGTCTCATTTGTGTTTCCACTCTACCAATGCAGTCTCCTTGCTGCTCTTCAGATACTGCCTCACCACTTGTGTGTCGTTGCTCCTGTGTCCTTCGTCACTGCTCTCTTGGCTGTAATCCACCCATTTGCAAGGGAGCAACTACCTTATGTCGTACCTGTGACACTCATTGCCTTTCTGACTGCTACAAAATTCATTGTTCCTGTTGGACATTTCCACATAGAATTTTCCATTGTTTTCTACTGCTTGTTTCTATGTATGCATTTTGTGTCATGTTCCCAAATCCTAGATTTCAGTTGTGCGGCAACTACTTTGTGTTCTTTATTTTCATATGTTCTAGAGTCTCTGTTGGGAATCTTGCTTCTGTTCTATGGGCTAGTTGTCAGTCCCTGCATTATATTGATCCTGTTCCGATGACTGTGACTTTATAAAGAGTCTTGTTGCCTCTTAGGGTACAATTTTTTGTTCTTCTCAAGTTTTTGTTCTTCAAAACTTAGTTCCCTATATACATGTTAAGATTGGCTTGTCATGTTCCACAAAACAGCATGTTATTAATTTTATTGGCATTATTTAAATTTGCAGATTAATTCAAGAATTGAGATTGTTTTTCAATTTTGAATCTACCCATTCATGAGCACAGTATCTGTCTCTACTTATTGTGAGTTTCTTTGATTTTTAACACAGTGATTTTATACGTCTTTTGTTGAATTTCTTTTCAGGAACCTCATACCATTTGTTGCTGTTGTGAATGGTTTCATAATTTTTCTATTATCTTTTCTGAATGAATTTAATGATTTCTAGCAATGCTTCTGAATTTTTCATGTTTAGTTTGTACCCATGAACCATGTTAAATTCTTCTTAATTCTATTAATTTTTAGATTTTCTTGGATTTTCTATGTTAATAACATATTAATATGGTCACTGTAAAATTTTTTATTTCAAATTCTTTACCAATAGTTGTTATTATTTACTTCATTGGGTAGGACTTTTAGCACAATTAAAGCAGTTATAAAAGACATTCTTGTCTTTTTCCTGATTTTAATGTCTTATCATAATTATGATGTTTACTATAGTTTTTCATATTAAAATTGTAAATGTGAATATACTGAAAGACATGAAACAGCGCACGTGAACTGTAAATTCACCTGTCTCTCTTATAAAATTTCCAACTTTTAATGCTAAGTTCCATTAAGAGTGTGTTTTTTCTTTCTTCCCTTTCTCAGAATTTGTCTAGCTCTATCTTACCCTATGTATACACATTCATGTACATATATTGCAAAACAAATAGAATCTTCATGAGAGTACGTAAAAAAGTGTGGAAAAATAGATTTCAAATATAATACAAATCTTTCTATGAACTTATTGAAGTACCCTTATATATACATATTAATCTTCACCTATTTTTATCCCTGCTTAACAATAGAGATAATTGAAATTTAGCACAGTTATAGAATTACTTTATTATTTTTAATGTCTAAATAATGTACCATTTTATTGGTGTACCATACATGCAACTATTCTGTTAGTGCATGTTTTTATTTTATTTTATTTTATATTTGTGTCTGCAAACAATGATGAAATAAGCTACAATTACAAACTTGAATTAATTAATTAATTGCAAGGTCAATTACTGTGCATATATTTTCAGATTTGTTCTATGTTTTCAGGAAATGCTCCTGAAAGTGAAGTCTCTGGTTAAAAGGAAGCATATACTGAAGTAGAGAAAATACTGTAGTGAATCTTCATGTGTTTATCTTCCAACAATGATCAATTAATGGGCCATCTAGTTGTATGTACACTTGTACCCACTCCCCTCCTGCAGCTGGAATATGTGGAAGCAAATCCCAGATGCCATATCATTCATCCTTAAATATTTTAATATGTATTTCAAAAATATAAAGCTTATTTTTAGAAATATAAACACAGTACCATTACATATCTAAGAAATTAACTGTAATTTGTTAATACCAGCAAATATCCCATCAGTGTTGAAATTTTTCCAATTGTTTTGATCTTCTTCATATTAGTTTTTCTTTTTTTTGAACTGGATCCAAAGAAAGTATATATGTTGCAGTTGATTAATATGTCTTTTAGATTTCTACTGATCTACAGATTTCTCCTCCCTTTTTCCACTTTTCCCTAATTCATTTGTTGAAGAAAATGTGCTTTAGAATTTCCCCTCATTTGGGTTTGCTAATTGCATCATGTTCTTTCATTCTCTGTATGTCCTATAAATTGGTACTTAGGTGTGGAGCTGCACTGTCCAATAAAATAGCCACTAGCCCAGATGCTTATTTTGAACTAATTAAAGTTAAATTAAAAAAATTCAGTTCCTCAGTTGTACCAGCAACATTTCAAGAGCTTAACAGTCATGTGTGGCTAGTGGCTACCATATTGGACAGCACTAATAGTATTTCCACTATCACAGAAAATTCTGTTGTTGGACAGCACTGGTCTAGAGGCTTGCTCGGATTTAGTTTTTTTTTTTGGGGGGGGGCAAGAATTATTTATTGGTGATATTGTGTTCTTCCGTCAGGCGTCTTGTAATGTCTAGTTGTCTTTTTATGCTTTTAGCAGCCACTGGTGACCATTATCCAGATGCACGACTTTATTAGGATGTCCAAACTGGGGATGCTCTAAATCTTCAGTTATGAGCACTGATACTTTGATAAAGAGAAGCTATAGAGCTATGTAATTTTCAATTTTATTGACATAAGTGACTCAGATCTTGTTCTTAATTTTTATTTTTGTGATTTGGAAAATTTTTATTTTTTCTCTTTCTATGTCATGTTTATTATTTAATGTATATAGCATAGGGTGCATGTATATAGCATAGGGTGTATATAGCATGATATTTACATGTGCATGTACTTAGTGAAATGATTATAACAGTCAAGCATATTTGGATATCCATCATCTCACATAGTTATCTCTTTTGTTTTGTGGTAAGAGTATCTAAATCTACTAAAATGTGTAATATCTTATATATTTCTAACTATAAATTTTCTAATAAAATACATTCAGTATTCTTACCCTCTTCCTGACTATGAAAAGGACTTCAGCATGCCTTAACTCTCTATTTACCAACCCACCTCATCTTGTTTTTGTTGACTAGAGTTTTAACTTTCCCCTTTTTAACATAAAAATATTGTTCATTCATTTTTCAGTCAGTTAATAAAATTTACTAATATCTTACCAGTTTCTTTGCTTGTGGTTTCTTATATTGCATGCTGTCCCTTAGCTTTGCTTTTTAGTTTACTGAAGTACATCCTTTAATATTTACTTTTCTTTTTCTGTTTACCGTGACTTTTCTTAGGTTTATTCCCCCTTTTTCCTGAAACAGAAATTATAAAAATTGTTATCATGCTTGATACATACAAAGACACACAAACATGAATACAAATACTATATAGGTGTGCTGTGACCCATAATATTAGATGAAGACCCATTAATTCACCACAGACATTTCCAATACGGTTCAATCTACCTGTGTAAAACCCCCCTTTTTGCTCCCCAAAGGTGAGCAGTCATCTGAATTCAATGTATCTCATTCTTTTGCCTTTAAAAATATACACATTGGATTTTTAAAAATAGGCTTCAATAGATTTTTAAAATAAACTTAATCGGTTTAAGATTTGCTTATACTTGAACTTCATAAAACATTATTGCATTGTACATGGTCTTCTGTGACTTGCCCTTTATTCAGAATCATGTTTCTAAGACTCATCAGTGTTACCTGGAACAGCAGTTTTTCTATCATAGCTGTGGACGATAGTATGTTGTTTGCATGTACTGCAATATACTTACCTATTCTCCCGTAAGTGGACTTCTGTGTTGTTTTCATTTTTTGTTGTCAGTAGCAGTGCTCTTATGAACACTCTAATCCATGCCAACTGGTGCACATATTTGGGAGTTTCTCTAGCCCTTACATCATGGAGTGATGCTGCTTGTAGTTATGGACTAAACACGGACACATCAGGTATCAAACTCCCAACTGCCATTGGCTCATAGCGCTGGATTCCAGAGGCCCGTGGCTTAGCCCCTCTTGCCAGTTGGCATTTCTGGTCCATTTCTGGCCCATGAAGAGGGTTGTGACTTGTCCTTTCGGATTTCCCTTTTCATCTTTGCAATGGGTTTGGGTTAATGGGATGTGTCACTTGTGAGCTCAAGTCACCATCACAATATGGTGATCAGAATGGAGACCCTTTGTGGTATTTTAAAGTTGAATCTTTGATATGATGAAGTAGCTAGAATTTTACAGCTGGTTTTTTTGTGTGTAAGGAATGAAGAAAAGCAGCTTTACTGTTCTGAGTTTCATATATATCATGAAAATGGGTGTTTTTCAACCAGGGGTGATATTTTCCCTGGGGAGATTTGCCTAGAGATATTCTTGCTTGTCATGAACAGGAGGGGGTGAAGGTACCACTGGCATCTAGTGGGTAGAAGCCATGGACATGGCTATACATTCTATAGGACAGCCCCCTAGAGCAAAGATTTACTGGGTCCCTTGTGTTAAAAGTGTTAGGCTAAAAACACAGCAACAACAACAAAAAACCAAAAAACAAAATCTGCATATGCAAGTTAGCCTCCCATAACAAAGAATTATCTAGTCTGGCATGTCAATGGTGTCAGGGCTAAGAGACTCTGATGTTCATGAAGATGACCAGTCATTGTGCTCTGTGGTACCAACTCTAAAATATGATGAAGACGCAACATTTTTTGGTTTTTTCTCCTCATGCTATGTCTTTGGAATGCCCAAGTAATAGAGTTAATGAATTATTTGCATGATTTCTATGAATTGTTCAATTAGTATGAAATGAAAGATTAATTATCAAGAGGTAACATGTGCGGATATGCTCAGTTACATGAAAAAAGCCAGGTTCAATTTCTATTTGTATTTGTGAATAAAATTCTGTAAGTGTTGGTGGGCTTTCTGCCTGTCCTGAGCCTCCTAGGACCACCTCTCTTTCCAGCCATCTCAACCCTCAAGCAGGAGCGCGAAGGGAGGCATTCCCACACACATCGGGAACAGGAGAGGGGGGATTTGGTCTGTGGGTTTTATGGAATTTTGGAAAAAATGGGGCACACCTCCCACGACTTGCTGGCCCCAGCTCAGCAATAGGGCTACTCAATAAATGTGTGTGATTACAAATTGCTGCCTTCTGATTTGCTCCCTTTCCTGTTTCATGTCTTTTCTCTGTCCCTGAACTGCTGAAACCTAAGTGTAGGCTTTGACAGAGGGGGTGAGGAAGGGGGTGGAGAGGAGGAAAAGAAAGATAACAGCTGAATGTAATCAGCATTTTATTACCGTCCTCAGGAAGTAGGAATAAGAAAAAAAAAGTAGTTTGGAGCAAGGAAAGTTAATTATGTGAGGTTATTTGACAGGAAATTACTAAATACAAACAGACAGAAGAAACACATTTTGAAGCAGGGTAGGAAATCTCAAGTTACTCCACTGTGTGCATTCAAAACCCCCAAAGCAAATTCTGAAAATAGCAGTTTAAACAAAAGCTATCTTATCTGATAAAAGTATTTCAAACACAAAGGGAAATTTATATATTGGGCAGGCAATCTTAAAATAAACCGATTTTTGTTGATAGCTCTGTGAATTTAATTGTGGGAAAACCCCTTCAGATGACTGAATTTATCTTGTAAATGTTGTGAATTTATTTTGAATCTGGCATTTTCCGTTCTATAAAGGAGTGTGTGTGTGTGTGTGTGTGTTTATTTCACCCTGGAAAATTATGTATGTCTGAAATAAAATGAAAAGTTACCTGTGTTTGTGTTTCTTTTCAGTATTCTAACATTTTCTGTGAGTTTAGAATTAATATTTTGCAGAAGTGTTATATCAGTAAAGCATAGAGTACTGAGAAAGTGTTATCTAAAATACTCATATCCAGAGATCATATATTTTAAATCTTTTAATTATTCTTGATTAATATATCATTTTTTATTGTTTTGCAACTATTGACAATATTTGCAGAATTTTGTAAATTAGCCAAACATATCTGGTTGTGTTTTTCTTTAAAAGACTAAGTAATTAAAGAGCAGGACCTTTTTCTACTCTTAAATACTTCTGGATCTTTCATGGCCTGCTGCTGAAGAGTCATTGTTGCAGACCTAGAAAGAAGGGCCAGAAATGGCTGTTGAATAATCTCATTTGGTGGCTGGCCAGTAAGGGGATCTGAACCCTTGACCTTGGTGTTATCAGCATCATGTTCTCCCAAGTGAGCTAATTGCTGATAACACCCTCACCCTTTAATTAAGGCTGTTCTAAAAAAAAAAAAAATACACAAACACACATATATACATATATATGCATATTTATATACGGCTTTTTCAAAGAAGAGAAGAAAGTTTATTTTCTTGATCTTTATGGTGGGATTCTCTAAGGACTTTTTTAAATAGTTGAGATATTGGAGAGTGATATCATAGAAATTGGGTGGCTGTAAAATTGCACAGTCTGGGGATAAAGTTACACATTCCATGTTAGTTCAAAGAAAAAGCAATATTTTGAAAACATAAATGGAGCTCAAAGTCTGCATTCCTTTTAAAAGGCCAACACCTGTGGAAGGAATGCAGGTTGTTTCCACTTGACCTTCAACTGTGGAGCTGGGCTAGGTACTTCAGATGTTACATAGGTCAAGCAGGAACCTCTCTATACAGCAGTGTCTCCTGGGACAGCACCTGTGCAGTCTGTGGTCAGAAAGGGAAAATAGGGCGACAGTCAGAAATAGAGAGTGCATGCTAACCCTTGCTTTGAGGAGCTTGCTTTGTATACCTCCAATCACCCTGGGATGGATAGTGGGTGTCGATAATGTGAAGTAAGCCATAACCCCTCTAAGCAATCAGGCTTATGTTTTGCAAGTCCTGGAAACCCCAGGCAGACAGTATGAGTACACTTAGACTGAGTCCTCTGTGAGTAGTAGTGGAAGATAAAGACATCACCGATGTTCCAGACGGATTCTCGTCATGCATAAATAATTCCTTAGGTCGGAATTAGTAGCCTTGAGTGGTGCTTCCCCTCCTTTAGGCCAGTCACATTACTTCAGCAGTGTATTATGGTGTCTGAAGAACTAAATGCACAGTTCAACATGAGGAAGAAAGTTTCACATAGAATATTCTTTTGGAACAATAATTTCTGACGGGAAAGTACAGAAGTCTGGCTTATTCATCCTTTATTCATTAATTCTTTATTCATTTATCTAACAAATATTTTTCAATTGCCCAATATATGCCAGGAACTGTGGTCAGGGCTGAGAATGCAGTGTTGAGACTGCAGTGTTGAGACATAGCAGGTGTTGTCCCTATTTCTTAAAACTCATAGTTTACTGTCATGAGGTTATATGACCCCTCCACCCGAGGGTATCTTGGGCAGGTGACAGTTCTTCTCTACCTCACTTTCTGTCTATAAATTAGAGGGTTTTTCTAGATGATCCATAAGATCTTGTTCTGTGCTAATATTTTCTTGACTTATACTTTTGTTATTAAATATTTTTATTGTCCCTATAGCAGGTGTTGTCCCTATTTCTTAAAACTCATAGTTTACTGTCATGAGGTTATATGACCCCTCCACCCGAGGGTATCTTGGGCAGGTGACAGTTCTTCTCTACCTCACTTTCTGTCTATAAATTAGAGGGTTTTTCTAGATGATCCATAAGATCTTGTTCTGTGCTAATATTTTCTTGACTTATACTTTTGTTATTAAATATTTTTATTGCCATGACCTAGGTTGGTGTTTTAGCTAATGACTAAATATAGTCAGACTGAGTTGATCAGCTTACATGTTTACATGCAGATTAGAGTCACTTCTTTGATTTCCAGTGGGACTAGTTACCTTTCCTGAGTTTATACCACCTGTGTATCTTCAATCTGTTTGGCTCAGGCTGGAGGTTCCTTTAAGGAGAAAGCAAGGATTTCCACTGATGTTGGAAACTTTTCAAACAGTTCTGAAGCACGGTCTTCCAACACAAAAGATCATTGTTCTGTATGCTCCTTTGCTGAGACACTAGCCCCGGGCAATGGAGTTGTTTTTAGCTCAACTTCAGCATTAGCAGACAAAACTATGCTTGAGATAGGATTATGGAAGTCTGGATCTTCCATAATTTAGTATTACTGGTAAGGTTGATGAATTCAATCACTGCTAATAGCATCTGTTTTTATAAATAAAGTTTTATTGGAACACAGGTCCATCCGTGTACGTATCGTCTATGCAAAAGACAATTGAGCTGCAAGGGCACAATTGAGTAGCTTGGGACAGAGACTGCATGACACACAAAGCCAAAAATATTTGCCATATGGCCCTTAACAGAAAAGTTTGCTGACACCTGGATTATGGGATAAACAGTAAAATTTAAGTGTCCCAACTCTAGATTTTGTGTGTAGGACCATAATGTTTTTTTTTTTTTTTTTTCCAGGAAACATGGTTTTCTAGCCTTGTCCACAATATGCTCTTGAGAAATGAGCCTTATTAATTTGTAACTTTTTTGGTGCTATGTATGGGCACAGCAGAATTTGATGATTATATACCTCACAGATTTTAGTCTTTTGCAGGACTTTTAGTTTCATGGGCTGGTCTACTGGGAACCCTAAATTATTGCTAAAGCATTTTTATTCTGTTAAACAATTGGTCCTATGGAACCTGAGATCCTAGCTTTCTTTACATTTCAGCTGTGAGAAGAGCGGTGACAAAATTTCAGAGCTGTGTAAGCACTTGGAGATAATTTGTAACCTTCTCCTGCCATTTTCCTGTGTACATAGTGCAGGGACCTTTAGAGCTGATGCACTGTACCTGAGGGTGTGTGCAGGTCAACATTAGAGAAAGCTGGGGTCAGTCTAAGTTCTGGCCACTCCTCCAGGGAGGTAGACTCGAGGTAGTGAGTGTCTGTGCAATATTATAAAACTAGGACAGCCGAGGACCATGAGTGTCACCGTGGCTCTGGGTGGCAAGGAGGAAACGCTGGAGTTTGCCCATCAGCATTTTCTCAGGGGCTCAGAAAGGGTTTGCTTAGATGGGTCAATTTTATTTTAGTAGGTTTAAAGGTGAGGAATATGTATAGCTCCTCAGTAAATGTTTACTACACCAGAAAACATAAATTAAGGGGAATATAAGACATTTTAGAGGCAAGCAGGGCTACTTGTGTGGATTCAGATTTGCCTACTGTGACCAGTCCTAGCATATAGTAATTTCTGGATAAATATTGGTTTATTTAATGTATAAGCTGTTTGATATTTGAAATAAACCAATGGAAAATTTGTTGTTTTGATTTGAGGCTTTACGTTTACAGCCAAATTACTAGAAATTCTGTTTAAACCCCCCCCCTTCATTGTTTATCATATATAATCTAGATACTGTGCTAAGGTCAGGGGCATAGAGCTTAATACAGTTAATAAGGCACAGTTCCTGCCCTCTAGAGGCTCACGTGCTATTGCGAGTGACCGATACTTTCCTGAAGAGGTGACAAATGCCCTGAATGAGGTATGCACATGGAACATAGGAATGTGGGGAGGCGGGGAACCTACTTGGACAAGGAGAGTGGGGATAGGTCCATTCCGGAGTATTCCTGGAGGAGGAGAACCCCTTCTTCTGACCTATCCTTAGTTGCTATGGTCTGAATGTGCCCCTCCAAATGTCATGCATCGGAACCCCATACTCAATGTGACAGTTTTAAGAGGTGGGGACTTTTGGGTAGTGATTAAATCATGAGGGTATATCAGTGCCATTGTCAAAGAAGTGGAAGGGAGCCTTGCCCCTGCCAACATGTGAGGACATAGTGAGAAAGTGCCATCTATGAAGTAGAAAGTGAGCCCTCAGCAGACACTGAACCTGCTTGATCCAGTTCTATGAGGGTACTTGAAAAAGTTTGTGGAAAAATACAATTAAAAGCTAATACGAATATTTCCATAAACTTCTTGAAGCACTCTCATATTATTTACAAATTACACAGTCTAAGGTATTTTGTTACAGCAGCAGGAGTGGACTAAGGTGCTGGGGATAGGCTTTGGCTCAGAAGGGGAGTGTGTGTGACGCACATGTACAGACCTCTGCATGTGGGCCTGTGGGCAGAGGCCCGGCCAGCATTGCTGGGGAGCCCCTCACCCACTGTGGCTAACTTCACCCCCTTCAGTTTACCCCAAGCTCAGTCCTGTCTGAGAGGAAAGGGACCCCAGTTTTGTACGACAGACAGCTTCCATCCCAAGAGCGAGACAGATGAAGTCATGTGGGATTGGGAAAGAAACCTGAGCACAGCCAGGTGGGCGCTGACCCAGGCAGACCACCGAGGCAGGGTGCAGCCAGCCTCCCCCAAAGGGTTCTGCTCCTCTCCCTGGCATTGCATAGACTCCTTCCCTTCTTCTCAGGAGCCTTTTACTAATAGAGATAAATAAAGGCAGGAAATCTGTAATAAAGTACTCACTTCCATGTATGCCAGATTAAATACACACAGGCACACACACCCACATGCTAGCAGCCCACGGAGTAACAGAGTCTGGTGGGAAGAGATCAAAGGGCAGCCTGTGCCTGGGCTGGCGAAGGGCTCCGTTCCCAGGCGATCCACATCCTGTCCCTTCATCGCTGAGACAAGTCAAGGGGGAAGCGGTGTGCAGAGCAGTGATCCATCCCAGTTCTCAGGGATATGCTCTTAGTTCAAGGGCTCCGGAGCGCGCCTGCGAGCATGGGAATGACAAGCACACATCTGCGTGTATTCATAAACAGCTCCAGGAGGCTCGGTTTTAAATTACCACCCCTACCCCTGCTCAACCTCCCCCGTAATCCTATAAAGATGTCAGGTACAGATAGACCGTGCAGGGATAGAGCCCTATCAGACAAGCCTGGATCAAATAGCCAGAGTGCTGGAGGATTCGGTTGCTACAGGGATACCCTCATCTTGATTTCATTGTTTTTCCTTTCCCTAAAAGGGTGGGATTGGATTTGGAGGTGGGAGGAGAATCTGCAATGGAGTAGCTGACACCATGTAAGGAAAATCTTGGAGGCTGCCCTTCCTATTTGGAGGACCTAGCACAAAAAAAAAAAAAAAAAAAACAAAAAAAGCCTGCCCCTGTTCCGAAATCCTTCCCGCTTCTGCCCACGAACCATCCAAAGGCAGG
>NW_007728449.1:241906-283574 GCF_000696425.1 Galeopterus variegatus | reverse complement strand
TGGAGGACCTAGCACAAAAAAAAAAAAAAAAAAAAAAAAAAAAAAAAACACCCCTGCCACTGTTCCGAAATCCTTCCCGCTTCTGCCCACGAATCATCCAAAGGCAGGCAGCAGCAGGAGCAGCTGTGGTGGATGGGCTGCCCTGCAGAGGGAAGGCGAGCTGAGTGCTGGCTTTGCTGCGCCCTGGAATGATTACCTGTAAGTGCAGCAGGCCAGGTGACTGCAGCTGGGCCAGAGGTGTGCAGACCCCGCCCACGCCGGGCTGTCAGCACTTTGATTGTCCACGACAGCGCAGGGCATTTATGCTTCCTCTCCGGCCTTTCAATGCTTCTGTAGATATACTTAGCAATTACAATGCTGGTTTGGGAATTTCCCTAGGATGGGCCAGGACTTGTTTCCAAAATAACACCTTTCAAAGCATGCAGAGACTTTCAGAAATTAGATAATTGTGTGATATTTATAAAATGAATTACATTGTACTAACAAAGTCTGGGCAGATGGTTGATACTGAAGTAAATAACACCTTATGATTCATTAGGGGGTTAAGGGGGAGAAAGGCTTTTTAAAAAAGTTGCTACTTTACCACTGAGTCTCTGCAAAAAGTTTAGACAACTCATGAAGTAGGTAATATATTTTCAGAGTAAAATGCTTATGTCTGGATGTGCATGGCATGGTGAAGTTGTCCTCTTTTATTCATAAAACACTTAGTGAGCATCTGAAATATGCTCATCACTGTATGCAGAGAGATACAAAGATAGTACTTTAATGTTCCTGTTCTCTATAGATTCTCAGTCTAGTGAGGGAGATGGATATATAAACAGATAATTGCAATACAGTGAGCTAAGTGCTAACAGAAGGACAGAAGAAATGTCATAATGGTATGAGAGATATCAGTTTACATTGTAAGTGGAGAGGAAAGAACAGCTTTAGGGAGGAAGTGACATTTGAGCAGAATGCAAAGAAAGAGGAGGGATTTTGAAAACGAGAATGATGTTGCCTTCTTTTGGCTTCTCTTACTCCCCAGCCACCTCAGACCCCAGGGCCTTTGCACATTCTTATTCACCTTTGGCTCCTCTTATTCCCTCGTTTCCGTTTACCCCAGGGCCTTCTGCCTGGAAAACTCCTGCCTCTTTTCCGTGGTGTAATCCTTTAGAAACCAGTACCCATATTTCTTCTTCTTCAGGGAGGCCTGACTTCTCAAAGTCAAATCCCCTCTATTATAAATGCTCATTCATCAAGTAACTCTTTTTAGAGCAGTTATCACAGCTGGACTTTTAAATTATTTGCATGATTATTTGAATGCTAGCTGGTTTTCCCACTAGGCAGAGCCTGCCTTTTTTGGTTCAACTTTATTTCTTGACAAAATAAACATTTGTTGAGTGAATTAGATGAAGGGCATTCTAGGTGTGAAAACACATTGTGTGTTCAGAGAACAGCAAGTAGCTAGGCATGTTGGCTCCCGGGGTATGTGAATTGGGGGAGCCTGAAGATTAAGCCATTTAAGGAACTTTGAAGATCTAAACTTCTGTTTTATGTACTAGCTCAGTTAATATTTTTAAGTATTAAGAGACATTTCAAAGATCTGCCTCTTGATTATTTCATTATTAGTATCAGATGTTTTAAGTCAAAGATGAAGTGTTAAAAATATTTTTAAAAAAAGATTATTTTTGACATATGGTTTTAGGACATAACAAGATATGCCTTTAAAAAATGTGGTTAAAGTGTAACATATGTACAGAAAATACACAGCACATAATTGTACAACACAATGAATTATCACAAAGCAAACATACATGTATGAAGGGTTTTCAAAAAGCTCATGGAAGGATTCATATTATCTTTCAATTCAATTTTTCTACAGAATTTTTGAGTAACCTTGTATCTCTCACACAAGTCAAGAAATCAGCCTACTTTCTAGAGCCTGTACTGCTCAAATCATTGTGTGTGCTGCACCAGAAATGGAAGCAGATGAGATATGAGATTCTCTGCTGGACTGTAAGAAAGTCCAAGCTTTCTGGAGAACAGAGGAAGGGATTCTCATATAAGGTAGCCCCAAGATGCTTCCAGGCTCACTCATGAACTTGAGAATGGTTTGAGAGAATGCAAATCCCACCAGCCCCTCATCCATCCCTAGGCAGGGCAGTAGCGTGCAGGGTAGAGGGTGGGCTCAGATGCAAAATTCAAAGGAACACTGAATTTTCCAGCCTCACCGAGAACACTGCTTCTTTAGTACCCTCGTTTGGTGTGAAGACTGGGTCTGAGTTTAGGTCTTGTCACCCCGGTATTGTGCAGGGGGCATTTATAACTTAACCAGTTTCTAGTGAGACTTGAGGGTAACACATGACATGGTGGTGCTGGGGTACCTAGGACTGAAGCCTACTTTATCACTCACTGGCTGGGTGTCCTTTAGTCATCTTTAGTTAATTTCTCTGTGTCTCACTTTCCTTATTTATTACATAAGTATAATAATGCAAACCTCCTCACACTGTTGCTGTGACAATTTAGTGCACTCATAGATGCAAAGTACCTATAGCATGACCTAGCACAGGATAAGCACGTGATAAAAAAGAAAGGCTCTCTAGTGGAAAAGAACTTGTTTTTGTCTTATAAGAATGTGAGTGGCCCTGATGGACTATCGAAGTAATGAAGACTTTTGAGAGAGACGTTTTGGTATAAGAAAATACTCGTATTCCTGCTAAAGTGGATCGTGGAACTTTGTGTGCTTGTGAATGGCTCAGCCCTGATGTATCTGCCCTGTGCAATGTTAGCATTTCATGATAGGGTGAACCATAATGTTTTTCCTTCTTTAAAATCCACTGTCTCCATTTTCTTTGTAGAATGTGAACAGGATAGGTAGAAAAACACAAGATTTCCCTTGATATTCTGCAGTATTTTCAAATACTTATTGTGTAGTTTTTATTGAAGCACTGAAATTTGAGGAAATTGTCTAGAAATATAACTTGATTTGCTACTGTTTGAATTGATTATGGCTATTGTTTTGCTAGCTATTGAACTCAGCAAATATTTTTCTTATTCATATGATCACAACTTGATCACATGTATCCTGTAGTTTCCAGACTTCTGTGATTTCCTGACTCTAGGCCCCATTAAGCCTTCTCTCATAGAGATGACCAGGTTCTGGGGTGGGTGTATAAGTGTGTATGAGGGACTGATGATTGACAGTTCCTGAGTCCCCACTCTGTGATAGGTGCTGTACGTATCATCCCAGTACCTGTGCTGTCTTACCTGTGCTGTCTGTATTTGACCCTCCAGCAAGGTCACTTTTTTAAGAAGATAGGAGAGTCAATATAGAAACTTTGGAAGTGCAAAAAGGATCACAAAAGGTACAAATGACTTTGTAAATATACTAAGGATAGGATATGATTTTCTAGACCAGTACTTTGTATATAAAATTGACAAAGTCATGGATATGGATGTGGTATTAGTTTGTTTCTGTTGCTTATAACAGAATACCTGAAACTGGGTAATGTATAAAGAAATGAAACTTAGAGCCGGCCCGGTGGCGCACTGGAGAGTGCGCCGCTTGGGAGTGCGGCGGCGCTCCCGCGGAGGGTTCGGATCCCATGTGGAGACCCGTTCCCACTCACTGGCTGAGTGCGGTGCGGGCACAACACCGAGGGTTGCGATCCCGTTGCCGGTCCCCGGTATGGGCGTGACACTGAGGGTTGCGATCCCGTTACCGGTCAGTAAAAAAGACAAAAAAAGGAAGAAAAAAAAAAAAAAAAAAAAAAGAAATGAAATTTATTTCTTACAATTTCAAAGGCTGGGGAGTCTAAAGTCCAGGGAACACATCTGGTGAGGGCCTTGTTCTGAGTGGGAATTCTACGGATTCCCTTGGCAACCAGGCTATCACATGGCAAGAATGGGCTGAGCAAGAGAGCTAACCTTCTCACTTTCTGTCCTTGTAAAGCCATCAGAACCACGCCCATGACCACCCATTAAACCATCGAATTATTATTCTGTGAATGGGCACAGTCGTCGGATCCAATCTAATCGGTCTCTACCTTTCAAATATCATAATCGATTTCTCACCGCCTTAACACTGTTACAATGAGGGTGAATCTTCAAGGAGTTTTGGGGGACTATTCAGTCTATAGCAGATGGGATGCATCTCAGGAAGAAACAGTAAGAATGCGTGTTGAAAAGGGGTATCGGTTTGATCTTAAAAGTTATAAGGCAGCATTTGTGAATATTTAGGAGAAAGGATGCATAAGGAAACTGCAAGAGTGGGGAAGATAACAAAGAATGATCTAAGAACCACAACAAAAGAGGACATGCCCAGCATCCCTATGTCAGGGGACAGAGATGAGTACTTATGATTCAGATGTCTAACCCCAATACAGGGATGGCTTTTACAATAAGGGAATTTGAAATTAATGTAGAAAGGTAAGCTCAACTGCTTAGATAGCACTGAAATAGGTTGTTATTCGTGGTATGGAAAGACAGCAGATAGAAAGGAGGGGTTCACACGTGTATGTATGTATGTATGTACTATGTGTGGATGTACATACACAGGGGTATTTCAGAAAGTTCATGGAAGCATTCGTATTATCTTTTGATTCTATTTTTCCACTATCTTTTTTTTTTTTTTTTTCCTTTTTGTCTTTTTTCGTGACCAGCAACGGATCGCAACCCTCAGTGTCGCGCCCGTACCGGACCGGAACCGGCCACGGGATCGGCCACGGGATCGCAACCCTCGGTGTTGCACCCACACCTCGCTCAGCCAGTGAGCGGCTGGTCTGTATGTGGGATCTGAACCCTCGGCGGGAGCGCCGCCGCACTCCCAAGCGGCGCACTGTAGCAGTGTGCCACCTGGCCGGCCCCTCCACTATCTTTTTGAAGTTACTTCTTTATATCTTCTGAAGTTCTTTCTTATATCTCTCTACCATATCAGGTCCCACGTTCAGAGATTTCCATGTATTCATTAATTTTATTGTGAAAACAATCCTGAGAACTCAATATTATTTGCCCCGCTTCACATGTAAGGAAATTGAAACTGGGAAAGTCAAGTATCTTGGCAAGGTGTTTAACACAATACAGACATTTAACAGTAGACCTGGGGGAGGGACAAGACCTAAGACTAACTTTAAACCTGAGATTCTTTCTAACCTACTGTGCTGACTTTCTTTTATTTCTTAAGGAGGTGTGCACCTGCATTTAGAAAAAAAATCAACAACAGAAAACCTATACATCTGAGGGTGGATGCACTGAGAACAGCATTTGGGAAAGAAAAAAAGGGCAAGAGAAAGAAGTGATATTACTATGGTCGTGCGCCAGAATACCAAGTCAGGTGGAGGAGTGATTGTCTGCTGTTGTTTCAAGCTTGAGTTACCAAGTTAACATAGTAAAATAAGGCTAAGGAGGTGAGATTTCACATGTCCAGACTGCTGCAGCGAATCTCATTCTGACTAAAAACAGCATGTGGCAAAATCTAGACCTGCCTTTCAAATAGTTTTATCCCCAGAAGGTTAAGTAAATAACCAAAAAACTAGAGCCTAAAGTTTAATTTTAACAAGTAAAGAAAATTGAAAAGTGGTATGGAAGTTGTAGAAACTTGGGCAAAAGTGACATGATTTCAAAAATCAGAATAAAAGGAAAGATGCGTTGGTATAGTTTGATCTATACCTCAGATACCAAACAGTTAAGAGATTTTCTATTGAGTGCCACTTCTCAGTGGTGTAGCCAGTATTTCACTGGGTATAGAATTCTTGGAAATGATTTTCCTTCAGTGCATTAAAGATACCATTTCTGATACCAGGCCTTCTGGCTACCGTGGTTCTGTTGAGAGTCTGTCAGTCTTATTTTTACCTATTGAACATATTCTCTCTCTTCCCATAACACCCCCACCCCCATCAGCTTTAAAAATGTCTGTTTGTCTTTGTTTTCCAGCAGGTTTAAGATTTCATTTGTTTTTGGGTTTTAGCAGTTTTATTAGGTGCAAATTTCCTTGTGTTTACCTTACTCAAGGTTTGTAGCACTTCTTGAATCAGTGGATTGATTTCTGTGAGCAGTGTTGGAAAATCCTCAGCCATTATCTCTTATGATATTGCCTTTACCCTATTCTTTCTTCCTCTGGGATTCTGATTACATATGTATGAAACTACATTTCATATGTTGTCTTCTCTTTTTCTCTCTATGCTTTATTCTGGATATTTTATTCTTATTTATCATCCAGTTCATTGTTAGCTCTTCAATTGTAAATGATATGCTTATAACCATCTTTTGAATATTTTCTTACCAGTGGTTATATTTTAAATTGTGGAATGTCCATTCGATTCATTTTATACTATATTATTTAGTTTGCTATCTGATTTATTAAACATATTTATCAGTTATTCTAAAGTCCCCTTTTGTTAACTATAATATCTCAATTTCCTGTGGGTTGATTTCTGTTGTTTCTTACTTTTCTCTCATTTTTGGTTAATTTTTATTTTTGTAAGTGTGGTTATTTCTGGTAAGTGCTGGGCATTGAGTATGAAAAGTATAGAGATAATATTTAGCTGTGGGTGATGTTATTTTCCTCTGCAGAGGATTTACTTTTCTTCTGGGAGGCAGGCAGGGTGAGAGCAGAACACCTTGATTAAGGAAGGGATTAAACTGTTCCGAAGGTGGGCTTTTGTCTTCATGAGAGCTGGTCAGTTCCTGGTTTATACTTATTTCCTTGGTTTAGCCCTTTGGAATCCCTGGTTGTTATCAAGGCCCCTTTCTTTTAGTAGGCCATGAACTCTAATTTTTGCCTGTTCAGCCCTGTGAGACTGAAACAAGCCTGTTCAAAGTCTTAGTTTTTCTGCTGTCTGCAGTAAAATCAGCAAGTGCGTTAAACAGAAATCAAATGTCTGGCTCCCTTTTCTCCATAGTGGTGACCCTTCGAATCATGGTGCCTTGGTAGTCTTCTAATGCCTTCAAGCAGAGGCTATTTTAACAATTTTTTTTTGCTGGTATTTTAGTCCTCTTTTGAGAAGGTTGATCTGATCTAATCTAGTCTATTATATTGAAGTAGAAGTTGAAGAACTTCTTGAAGGCAGTGCAATCCTACGTGTTTTGATACCTTGATACTATGTTCCAATAATTTCAAGTGCCAAGTTGCTGTTAACCTGGGCCGAGCCCGTGGCGCACTCGGGAGAGTGCGGTGCTGGGAGCGCAGCAGGGCTCCTGCCGCGGGTTCGGATCCTATATAGGGATGACCGGTGTGCTCACTGGCTGAGCACAGTGCGGCCGGTCTCAAAAAGGACCAAAAAAAAAAAAAAAAAAAAAAAGTTGCTGTTAACCTTGTTTATCAGAAGTTTTTGATAATGCGATTGGAAATTTTTTCTATAGCCATACCCAAAACACCTCAGTATCATATGTTTGCTGTTTGCTCTTAAAGATAGAGTTTATAAGTTTTACTTATATTATTGCATTTGACTTTTACGACAATCATATGTCAAACATTCCAATTAAGTTCTCCATGGAGACTTATCTGCAATTTTAATTAATTAATAAATTGGGTCTGTATTAATTTACCTCTAGTTAGTGAAATGAATATTCTAGAAAACGGGATGAAGAGAAGCAGGGATTTGAGAGCAATTTGAAAGATAAAGATTTAGAGTAAAGGCCTTGGTGACCAGCTGACTGTCGAATGAGGAGGGAGTGATCGTTTTGCCTGGGTAAACTGAGGGAATGGTGATTCTCCCTTTAAAAAAGGGATTATATTAAGAGGAGAATTAAATTTCGTCGGGGTTAATAATAGAGAGAATTAGTACTGAATTGTGCTCCCAGAAGGGAGAGTTACTGTGGGCTACAAAGGGCTTGAGGCAGAGATGAGATAGTTACTGGACATTATAAGGAGGAGGAATAGAAAAGGGAAGGAGGCAGGACAATTCTGGGGAGAGCCTAAAAGTAGAAACAGCCACCACCCCCTTCTCCTCCACTTCGTATTTACTGAGGGCTTACCAGGTGCCAGGCGCTGTGCTATGTTTGCACACACATCCTTATTTAACTTTTAACCCTCTAACATAGTTACTCTAACGGTCCCTATTTTATAGCTTTGTCCATTTGTCAGGCAGTGAAGCCACTGCCTTAAGTGGCGCAAGGTGGTGAAGCATATAATTAATATATGGCATATAGAGATCAGTGCAAATGATAAAGGTCCTAGAACTGAGTCCGAGGGCTTTAGAATTTTAACCTGAAGACCACTGGCCAAGCAAAGTGCAATTTTCAGAAGGTTGTGTTGGCAGTAGAGTGCCCAAGGGATGGCAGGCTGGTTGGGAGGTGGAAAGCGTCGAGTGCAGGGAACAGTGGGGGCTGTTTCAGTAGTGCATGGTTCATAATTAAGCCCTCTATTGGAGCAAGTAGGGAAAAGATGGGGCCGATGATGTGAGATTTCAAAGCTAGAAAGGTCAGGACTTGGTGGCTGTAGAGATGTGAAAGGTGAAAGAGAGGAATGTCATAAAGAAGATTTCAAGCCTGGGGATAGAAGTTGCCCTAACTGCTCTCCCTGCTCCTGTCCTTCCTGCACTTCTGCAGGCGAGTGCATCCCATTGTGGACTCCACGCAGACACCTGCTCTCAGGTGAGTTCCACCTGCTGCCCCTCCTGCCTCCCCCTTCTGTCCTAGGGTGTTCACAGCTCTTCCCTCCTGTTTTAGCTGTCTGTGTACTTCCAGTATAGCATTGTGATTCCCTCTTTTTTCCTCCTTTCCTTCATTCATTTATCCTATGTTCATGTAGCACCCCCTCCCTTTATTCTTTATTCCTTTTCTATTTAAAACTTTCCGAATGCAGGGCCGGCCCGGTGGCGCACTGGATAAGTGCGCCGCTTGGGAAGCGCGGCGGCGCTCCCGCCCGAGGGTTCGGATCCCACATACAGACCGGTTCCCGCTCACTGGCTGAGCGAGGCGCGGGAGCAGCGCCGAGGGTTGCGGTCCCATTGCCGGTCCCCGGTCCGGTGCGGGGGCGACACTGAGGGTTGCGATCCGTTGCCGGACACGGAAAAAGACAAAAAAAGACAAAAAAAAAAAAAAAAAAAAAACCTTTCCGAATGCATACACTTAGTACTACATTGAGCTTTTTGGGTGCAGGGACCGTGATTTCTTTAGGCTTCTATTGCTATTATCTAATATGATGTCTGACACGTATTACATGCTGAATATATGAATGATTAAATGGGAAATCATGAGGCGAGTGCCAGAAATAGGTAGAAATGTGCACAATCTACAGCAACACAGAATGTAAGCCAACCATCATTGATTTTATTGTCAAGTGGTGTTCTTTTTTCCCTTTTACACGAAATTCTACATCAATTTTAGTACATTTCACCTCTGACTACTCCATAGAAAAAGTCAACTCCACAAAATACGTATTTTGAGATAATACCAACCAAGAAAGTCAACAAAACATGCTATACCATATTATTATCGATGGGTTTTTCTATCCCCTATAATAACTTTTATTCCTTTTGACAATTGATTTTACCACCTCTTGCCAAAATTTCTGCTTGATAAAAGTTCTGCTTGATAAAGATTCTGGTGAACTATAAAAGGCCCAAATACTGGACAATAGTAGGGAAGGAAAGAGAGGAAACAGTTCATAGAATGGCCCATTTGCATCGTAGAGTTCAATATAATAGAGTCCTAGGGAATGACTGCTGGTTTTGGAAAACAGACAAAACATGGGATTGCTTAGAGCTTGGAATTTAAGAGAGAAACTGGAATGACAGTGTAACAAAATTCATTAGTTTAGATCTAAATTGAGGATTTTTATGTTGGGAAAGAAATGCTAATAAAAACAATTTACCGTTTCATTGCAAAATCAGCATTATTTGGCTTAAAATTTATGGCCCTATGATCATTAGTCAGCAGGTGACCATCCCCAGAGGTTCATCTTGTAGTAGGAAAATTACACAGCCACAGTGGCAGTATTTTTATCCTTGTCTGGAAGGAGATTCGCACTCTTGGCTTTGTGCATAGTTATTTGACTATCTATTCTAATGCAGAAGTGTTAGTTAGCATGTGCTTAGTAATTTTTAAGGTCCAGGGACCAGACTGGAATTGATTTTTATCTGCAATTCATCTAGTGACAAGCACACTGTTGAAGAAAAATAAATATTCACTATAATTTTTATTAGTTCATAACCAGTTGTAAATCAAAGCTGTGAAAAGAGTTTAAAAGTAGCTTTTCCCAATCCCTGTGATTCATAGTTCTCAGTTATCATCTGAACAAAGGTGGTAGCTGGACACCAGTGGTACTCTGGGATGGTGAGCTTAAGGGAATTTAGCCTTTCCTTTCCATCGAGCTTTGAAATGTGATGATGTTATAAGACTAGCGAGAGTAGACATTTCAGTTTAAATCCCTCTTTTTCCCTTAGGTAGGACTCCGAATTTTAGATTTCATGGATGAATAAGTAACCTTAGTGAGTGATTTGAGACTCCAGTACATAAAAATGTGAAATGTGTCAATAGCTCAGGATGACTGATAGCTCTCTTGTCACCAGAGCCACCTGCAATTTTTTATAGTCCTGCAGCATAAGCCGCCTTGAACAGATAATCAATTCTATTGCACAAACAGTCACTTCTGTTCACCAGGGAGGCTCACTTTCTCTCCACAAGCAGGACTATTAAAAAAAATAACCTGCATAATCAAAATGAGAGCACTTCTGAAATATCTGGGTGCTTGCAAAGCTAGCCTTCTGCACCTCCTCTCTATTCCTTGCTCCTCTCTCCCATATCAGTGAAAGAGCAGTGGAACCACTAATGCAGTTATAACAAAGATCGTGAGGATTTCACTGACATGTTCTCATGCACGCGCGCGCGCACACACACACACACACACACACACACACACACACACACTTTTAGAAGTGAGTATTTTAGCCAAAATATTGTTTCTTGCCCAGCCTTTGTCAGAATTTTGATCTTCCAAGGATTAGGAAAAAATTTATTTTTCTCCTTAAATAAAGTATCAGATTGCAATGCAACAGCAGCCTATCTACAGCAGGAATTAATTCTTCTTCAGCTATTTTCTGCATCTCATTATATAAAAAATATTAGGGTTTGAATTTGAAATCTTAATTTCTAAAGGGCATGAGGTCTTCACTAAAAATATAATTGTGAATTAAGTGCTTTTGATTTAAGCTGACTTAATTTACAGATAAACAGTTCATCTGTTTTTCCTCATTCTGTTAAAATGTCATTATACTGTAGAGTTAGTGATGCTGGGTTTTATGTTCATTTCTTCAGTGTGGTACATACATGCCATGTTTGCCAGTAGACTAGTCAGTAGTATTCAAAGACAAACTGAGTCAGTTATTTATTTCACAAATATTTTTTGAGCTTTGGATAGGTGACAGTCACTGATTTTAGGTGGTGGTGCTGGGGATACAGTATTGAACAAAACAGTTAAGGTCCCGGCCCTAGGAGCTGAGATTTGAAGATGTAGGTTAACAGTTAGGGTGTAATGAGTAGAAATCTAAAAGTCTCTTAGTAGCAGTTGGGCCACTAACAAATAATGATTATGGAAGAACCACTAAACCTCAGGATTTAGTAAACAGGAAAAACATCAGTAGTAAGTGATTTTTGTCTTGTTAGTCTTTAAGTATTATTTTCAGATCTGGATTTTGGCTTGCGACAAAGTTGTCACTGATTCAATTCAGACACTTTTGTACTGGAGAACAATGTCAAATCCAGTGAGTGGTATCCTTTCTAGTCTCTAGCCTGAAGCTTGGAAACTACATAGAACTCTCATGGTTAGAATAAAGTCAGCTTGGGTCATATTTTATTTTCATGTCATCTGGCCCCTAATAAGACCCCATCAATGACCTGGCAAACTGCTGCCACCTTCTCTACTTAAGTCACCATTTTCAGGTGCTATGATAGCCTAAACAGTAGTTCTCAAAATTTGGTTCATAGACCACTGGGGTTCCTGTGACTTTTTCAGTGGATCTGCAAGGTCAAATCTATTTTCATAATAATACTAAGATGTTATTTGCTGTTTTCATTCTTTTTCTCTTACAAGTATACAGTGAAGTTTTCCACTGTACATTTGGAACCTCTCTGTAACTCAGTGAATCAGTATTTTTTAAGTGACCAATGATTGATGTTGCAGAATCATGCATGGGTAACAGATCCATTGGAAGTGCAAGATGGATCAATGGATTTTAATATGTCAGGTATGAAAAGTTCACTGATACATGATCAGATTCCAATAGAAACTACCAATTGTTGAGTTTTAGTGTAGTATCAAAGAAAGAATATCCACAATATTATTCTTTTATTTTTCAACTACATATTTGTGTGAGAATTAATTTTCTTTATGTACTTCAACCAGACAAGATACCATAACAGGTTGAATGCAGCTAGGAGATTCCAGCTGTCTTCTATTAAGCCACATATTAAAACATTTGCAACAATGTAAAAACAGAGCAGCTCTTCTCACTAAATGTTCTGGGAAAATCTAATTATTGTTTATAAAAATATGTTATTTATGTTACCAGTAATGAATTATTTATTAATTCATTTAAAAGTAATTTATATTAAACATTTCTGAGTTTTAATTTGTAACATGGTAAATACTGATAGATATAACTCACATAAACAAAAGCTCTTGGGAGTCCTCAGTAATTTTTAACATTAGTAAAGGCAATTTAAGATCCACTCGTCTAAAGCAATGTGTTAGTGAGTCCATCTTCCAGGAAACTGAAGGTCAGAGTGAAAATTTGCACCAATTACATTCCCTGGGGTCCAAGATCTGCTCCCTGTTCTCATTCCAATGCAGAGTTTCAAGAAGTTTGTATTGAGTCTCCTTAATGTCTCAGGGCTCCCGGTTCTTCCTGTAATGACAGAGGATAAAGACAAGAAGGCTGCAGTCGATGAGTCCACTTTTAATCTCCAATCTTATATGTCCCAAAGTCATGTAATTCACTAGGATCATTTCTGAGCTTCAAACCACAGCTACTGAAGGTGGAGCATAAGGGCTGCATGACATTTATTCTTCTCGGACATGCAGCTTGCAGCTCCACTTGCTAAAGGAAATCAAACCTGTTTATCGGAAACATCTTCATCGTCCATTTGGAAATGAAGAATTCAGTCTGCTCTACTTCCACGCCCTCAGGAAGATACACCAAGCTGACTTCTCAGTCCAGACTTGCTCTCAAGGTCACCTATGTCATTCTTTCAAAGCTTCACTGTCCTTAGTATTCTCAGAGTTAATAGTGCCAAACCCATCAGTCATCGTTTTCTCATCCTCAATTTTCTTTTTGACTTCCTGCAATTTTAATCCCAAGTGCCTGCAGTTCTTTTCCATTGAGACTTAAGTGGCCCTGTTTACAACCAATTTTTGGCTAATATTTGATTCATTCTTTTCAAAATATACCAGTCTGCACTGTACAGGCTTTCTACCTTTGGACTTAATAGAATCAAAGGTAGTGGGGTAAAATGATGTGTTTTTTGTTTCATGATTTCTGAAGAAAAATAAAGAGATCTTTAGAAAATGGAGGTAGATGTTTGTTCCTGATGTGTTAATTTCAGCATCTATGGCAGTCATTAATAGAGGGAAAGAAATTGCTCTTTTTTCTGTGTTTCACATTGAACCATTTCTTACCAAGGAGAGAGAGAGGGAGGGTGACATTGGGGCAGATGAGTACAGAAATCACAGATTTTTCTGGGGTCTGCTTTATTCTAATGTCCTTCGGATACCTTATCTCTGGTCCCTTCTGTAAGCTGATCCAGCTCATGTCGGCATGACATATGAACCATGCAAAGCTTCCTTTTAAAGAGATTTTAATTCCTGCTTGACAGGGTAGGCTGAAGCCCATGAGTGACAGTAGTTTTTTTTTTTTTTCTCAAATGAGTGAAAGCTACAGTGCACCTGATATTTCATTGAATGTTAGACAACACACACACACACACACACACACACACACACACACACACACATTTCTGGAAAAGAAAAAAAAAGTTGAAAAAGGTAAGGTTTAAGTAATAAAACATGGTTTAGTTTGCTAGTAATCATGATGTAAGAAAAGAGATCCATCATTTTTGGCCTGCCTGAAATGGATTAGGATTTTTATTGTTTAGGATTTTTATTGTTTTTCTTCTTTTCATAAAATTAAGTCATTTCTTTAATTTTTAAATTCTAGACTGAAATCATTCTTTATTAGCCCCATGTGTGGCAAAGTATCAAAATATGATATCTCTTATAATTTTTGTCTTTCATACCCAAGATGCTTGGGTAAATTGACCGTATCCAATAAATGGGGAGGAAAATGCTAGAAACTGGGATCAATTTTTTACTATGTGAGACCCAATCCAACTTCAATGAAGTGATTTAGGAGTTGCCTAACTGCCATCTTGCAAATATAAAATGAACTGTTTTATTTATGACTGTCTTAGTCCATTTGGGCAGCTATACCACTGTACCCTATGGTGTGTGGCTTATAAGCAACAGAAATTTACTTCTGACAGTTCTGGAGGCTGGAAGTCTGAGATCAGGGTGCCAGCACAGTCCAGTTCTTGGGGTTGCAGACTGCCAACTCCTTGTATCCTTACTTGGTGGAAAATGAGCAGAAGAGCTCTCTGGGTCTCTTTTATAAGGGCACCGATTCCATTTATGAGGGCTCCACTTTCATGACCTAATAACCTCTCAAAGGCTACACTTCCTAATACCATCACACCGAGGGTTAGGATTCCAACATACGAATTTTGTGGGGATATAAACATTCGTTTTATGACAATGACTGTAGCAGGTTTTGAACAGCTTTCATTTCTCACTGGTAGTGTGCATTGCAAGTGACTTTTAAGGACTGAAGGTAGTAACAATGACTTTGAACATGGAGCTAGGGGTGGTGGTGGTATGAGAGGTGGAATAGTGACATAGAGAAGCTGTCATTTATTAGGAGGGGTGCCAGGTTTCATGTTAAGCACTTTACACACTTCTTTCTTATATAATGTGCACACCAGCTCTGAGAACTAGGTGTCATCTTCTCCCTTCTACAGATGAGGGACGGAGCCTTAGAGCGGCTAAATAACCAGCCGAAGCCCACCCAGCTCGGAAATGGTGGAACATGATTAGAATTTTCACTGCCTGATGTCAAAGCCCAGTCTCTTAACCCTGACTCCAGTGGTGCTTGTCTTTGTCTGGAGTTGGCAGGGCAGGGGTTTAATTCCTCTTTCAAGAAAAACTAGGACACCAGAAATTTGAATGACCTGCTTAGTGCTACGCTTTAATGCAAGCTTGGTGCCAGAGAGGATACCATGTTGCAAAAAGTTGGCTTAATCAGCTTTTTGACAGAAGTTCTTTATTTATATCAAGGGGAGAAGGACTTATCACTGCATAGTACACCCCATGGACATAATACTTTCACAGCACTGTCTTGATCCTCCCATCATGCTTATGAGGTAGGTGGTCTTATTACCCTCTTTTTGCATTTTTTCATATCCATAGTACCCTGTTGATTGACATTAATTATGATGACTTAGTGAAATTACAGAACAGTGAAGTCAGGAACAGTTTCCGGTTATGTGAACTGTTTTTATAGTTAAGCATTTGGGTAAGTGTTTTTATTAATGTTCTCATGGAAGAGATTGTTCTCTTCTAGTTTTTTAAGTAGGCTTGCTACATTGGTGCTTATACAATTTTCTCATGCAGGCTTGTCCGGTTTCTCAGCGGACATATTTTAAAATGGTATGTTAGTTACTTGGGAAACATTTTCAAAGGTAACATGGAATAATGAGCTGGAAAGTCAGGAACTCCAGGGTCAGATTTTGCTTTGCTACTAATTATTTCTGTGACCTTGAGCTATTCCTGTGACCTTTCTGGGCCTCACTTTCCCTGTCTTTACTATAAGGGGAATTTATTTTATCTGTTTTGAAAAAGTTACTAACACCTGATTCTTGAAATTTTTATTATTGAATAATATACTTAAACACCTCAAAATACTTTTTGTAGTACATATATGAACAATTTTGTATCTTACATGCACTGAAAGATGACAAGCCATTGGAAGACAACTTTAAACTCTGTTATCTGCCTTGGCCAGGAATGAGCTGCTGTGTTGATATATTTAGTCTTATGGCCTGGATTATGTTTTTATCATAAGAAGATTACCAAAAAATTGGTATAGACTGCCTGCTTTTCTTCCTCACTTCCTGTGTTCCTTCATTTCTTCCTTAATAATTTAGTCAAAAAGCCATTAGGCAGGTCTGAGCAAAGAGGCCCAGTGGGGCCCATAAGCAAATATGTTGAAGGTAATGGGAGTCAGATTTCTTAATGTCAGAGAAGAGAGTTACAAATAGAAAAAAAGAGAGAGCTAGAATGAACCCCGTGCTGTGGATTGAAATTTGAGGAATCCGTGTGAACCTGTGGTATCCAATACGTAGAAATTGTATATATATAGGAATTTCAATGCAGAGATAATATAAATGTTAAAGTATTTGCATATCTATGAATACATTAATGCACACACATACACACATACCCTATACCCATTTCCTAACTGCTCACTGAAAGGGCAAGACACAATGACAGCTCAGTAAATATGAATGCATTTGCCCCCCAGATCTTAGTTTCTAAATACCAATCATCGCTAAAAGAAACCACAGGACTTTGAAAAGTCTTATTCTAGGGCCAGGGCAGGGAAGGTACAGGATGAGCCCTGAATGTCTTGTCGTAACAGAAGATACAGAAATTTTCAAAGAACCATGGGAAAGATGCCCAAAGGACACAGCAGTCTGCTTGAAGGGACTCCCACTAAGCCCTTGTGAAACCTGGGACAATTTGAGCTCCAAGATGATAATGATAGTTACAGATTATATCCCACTGAACAAACAAGGAATGCATGAGTCCACACTGATATAAATAAGTAAATGCATGAATAAGTGAAGAGAAGAGAAATTTTTTCCTTAAAATCGAATGCCATCTGTTATATAGGAGGAATGCTGGAATTAGCAATATAGCCTTTTAGCAATCACAGTAATAATTAATTCAGGTAAGAAACATCATTGGATGCTAAAACCAGTGAGTAAAAGTTGGATGAAGATCAGGATATTTATATATCTGTAAGGTATCCATCCCAAATCCTTATTCATGATCAGGGGAAACATAGTAGCTTTATAGGAAAAACTTGAAAGACATGACCTTACTCAAGTGATCGACGGTCACACTGACAGCATGTGTCACTTGATGAGATGCAATGAGAGCACAACATTGTTTCCAAAAATCTATTCCATGGATCTTATCAAGGGAAAACATCAGTAATCCCAGTTCAGGGGCATTTTACAGAATAATTAACATGCAATATTCCATAATGGAAAGGTCAAGGTTACTGTTCCTGAGAGATGACAACTAAGTGCAAAGTGTGGCCCTGGAATGCCTCCCTTGGCTCGAAAGAACACTGTGGGGCAGTTGGCCCACTTGAGTGAAGTCTCTGGGTGAAGGGTTATGAGAGTTCTTTGCACAGTTCATACATTTCTGCAAGTTTGAAATTCTTTTGAAATGAAAAGTAAAAAAAAATATTTGTACAGGAATGCTTAGCTTTTAGTTTTTACTTTATTGTACAAAGTTGAAAGGAATAGTTTCTGAATTCTATTTTGGATTTTATCTGTACTCATATAAGAATCTTAAAGGGTACAATCATTAAATTAGGCTTTTCGTTTTGGATTTTTGTGAAATTGTTGTATGGAGAATATAGTTTCATGAAATCAGGTCATTTCTGGACGTGTGGTATGGTTTGTGTTCTTCCACAAATTCACTTCCATTTGACTGAGAAAACAATCAGAACCTCAGAGTGTCTCAGGGTGATGGTGAGGCATTTTAAATTAATGGGATTATGGCTCAGTGTTCTAGAGTCAGAAGACCTGGGCTCAAATCCTGTCTCCACCCCTTACCACTGTTGTGACTTTGAGCAAGTGAACTAACCTCTCTGTTTCTCATCTCATCTATAAAAGGTTGGTAACAATAGTTTCTATCTCATGGGGTTATTGTTAGAGCCATGTGATCAATACCATTTAAATACTTTTAGAAGGTTACCTGGTGTAGGGTAAATGCAATATTATTAGTGCTGCTACTATAATATCTAGAATTTATGTAGAGTAGAGGCTAGAGAAGCTGGTTAAGGGAAATTATATCTAGTACTTTGTTGGAAGTTTGATCCCTTCTCACTCTGATGATAGCAGGGCAGTGATGCTATCGATTTTGGATATTAACTGTGTACCGATCCTTTAAGATGCGTCTCTTATCCCCAAAGCCAGCCCCTACTCAAAAGCACACCTTACGGTTTCTTTACAGCTTTATAAGGGTGAAGGCACACATTTTAAATGTTCAGGAGAAACAGCGGAAATGAGGACAGGATAAAAGCAAAAATACAAAGAAAACAAGATTGGAGAATCAGAGAATCAAGATCCAAAGAAGAATGTTTACTTTGGCAGAAATACCTAGAAATATAGTGACCTCAGGCCTTGTTTCAGATTCACATACTGAATCTCACATATTTGCATATTTGCAAGTGTTAGTAGATTCATGCACCAAGTGGAGGTAGCAAACACGGACTGTCCGGGAAGGAGGGAGCTTACTGCTAGTCAGTGTTGTCTGTGATGCACCCAGCCTCCCACCACCTGCTCCTGGCCCTCCTGCCTGCTCCCTGTCCCCAAAGGGCTTCCAGTCATGCTGATGACACATAACATGTCATACTTAGCATTATTATGCGTTTTTATTTATTCATGCTCTGCTCCTTTTCTGAAAGGGTTTGAAGGAACAAATTGAATTGTTTGTCATCCTAATAAAGGCTAAATTGTCCAGGAAAGACCTGAATTAACAATGTGTAGAATGAAAGAAGTGGCCAATTGGCAGAGTGAAAAGAGAGATTTCAACGAGAACCTTGAAGAGTGGGTAATGAATGACTAATCAGACAGAAGGAAATATATTGGAAGTGGTAAAGGTGAAGGGTTTCACAGTGTATATTTTCTTTTTTCAGGAATATAGAATTTTAGAACTATGAGCACATTTGTGGTCATCTACTTGAGTAAACCCAGGCATAGGAGTGTTTCAGATACATTGCAACACATAGTCCATCAGCTGGCCCTCTGCCTGCAAAACCCAGGCTACCGCCCCTTGATTTAGTCTCTTTTCACTATATCACCCTGACTGTAGTATTTTGAATTTGGGGCCATAGTTAAATATTTTGAGAAACACTAGCAATCGAATGGGAATAAACCACCTAGGATTTTTTATTCCCTCTAAGCTTGAAGACTCTTTCATAGACTATCTGGACCTATGTGAAGACACTTGTGTGATCAAGAAGTCAGAACCTAGAGCCACAGTCCCTGGGTAGAAATCCTGGCTTTTCCATTTACCAGCTGCTCCGTTTCTTCATCTGTGGAATGGCGTTGGCATGAGAAACAAAAGAGCTTATATGTGAAAAAGTACCTGGTGTATAGGAAGCTTTCAAAAAATGTTACGTAGTATATATATTTGTCTAATGAGTAGAAATCAGAAACTTTAGTAGTTTTCGAAGACTGGGTGTATTTACATGATTCAGTAGTCACTATGCATGCAACACCTTGGCTTCACAGAAAGTACTAATAAATCATTGGCTTTTGTCCACAGGTAAAATCATCTGGTGGCGTTATTCCAATGTCCTTATGTGTGGAGATCTAGATTTTGATTCGGAAGTTTCTGACAAAATCTTCAGCTTAATGTCAACTTTACCACTAAAGGTAAAAGCTAATTTTATTCATTTAAATATGAATGGCTAGTTATGGAAGTTATGCAAAATGAAAATTGATATGTGTTGAAATCTAGAACACACCAAATAGAATTCTGGTTTCTTAATGTTGAAAAAATTATTGCAAAATCCCAATAGAAAAGGAGAATATGATACAATAAATCAAGAGGAAAGCTTGTTTTCTCTTAAGGTACAAAAAGTTTCATGATAAACATTTTCATATCCATTTTTGTAAAAGTAAATTATTTTAATTTTGTTAGAATTTTAATTATTTCAAAAGCAATCTTTCGTAAGGGTGAAGGGAGAGAGAGAAGAGATTTATAAACGATGTCTTAGAACTTCTGTATGTGTAGCTTCTTGCCATTTTCAAATCTGATATGAATCTCATAATAAGCCAGTGATATAGAAAGTAAGTACAGGAGTCATAGAATCATTATCATTATATTTCTAGGCTTTTAAGCAGCATGAGAAAAGCAGGGGCTTTCCTCATGATAAAACTATAAATACCACATTTCTTCTCTTTTGACTGGAATTAGCAAACAAGTGGTTCAGGTTGGAGGAGAATAAAGGTGATCTGCCTTCTACCCTGAACTTTGTTTTTTTCTCATATTTAAATTGGTAAAGGGCCACAAAGATGATTACATTGTGTAATGTTGAATATCCTGACTTGAGCATCACCTATTGCACACAGGTATTGACATTCAACGTGGTACTCCACAGGTGTATACAAACAACTACGTTTCAATAAAAAATAAAAATAAATCAGACAATTATAATACAAAACAATAAAACATCTAAAAAATTTTAAGATAAAATTACTACTAAAACCCCGAACTATTTTCTTTTTGTAGATTATCTTCCAATTTTCTTACCTGCTTTGTTCTCACAGCTGTATTTTGCTTTCCTATCTTTTCTTTCTTTTTCTTTCCTAGAAAGTTATTCATTTATTTTTGATTATACATATTTTTCATATCCATTTTTGATGTCTACTGTACCCAGTTGTTGAAATAGTATCATAACATATGAGGAAAACAAACAAAGAAGTAGCCTGGGGCTGGCTAGTTAGCTCACTTGATTAGAGCACAGTGCTGATAACACCAAGGTCAAGGGCTCGGATCCCTCTGCTGGCTAGCCACCAAAAAAATAAAAAATAAAAGGGAGCATTTTTGCAGGACTGAAACAATTGATAAACTAAAGAGGAAAACCTTGGAAAAGATGCAAACATTGCTGTAAAAAGCAGAGGAAGTAAGCCTGGAGTCTCTCACACTTTAGTCCATGGATCCAGGAGATTGAACAGAGGAGAAAAGCTCTTCTGAGATGCCCTATTCATTTTGTGCCTAAGTAAATTATTTTATAGCATTAAGCACAAAATTTTTATTTTAAAAAAGGTGGATGTGGGAAACTTCCAATAACTGGCTTATTTTCCAGTCAAATCTCTTTTTTATTCTTCAAAGATGTGGTTCTTAACTCTCTCCATTCACCTCAAACTTCTTAACCCTCTTAGTTACCACTTACCTGCAGACAGAACAGAAGCTGTAGACATCAACTCCCTCAACTTCTGTCTCCACACCACACATTTAACCCACATGCACACTTTGTGCATTTGTCACTAATGGAAGGTGGGCCACAGTTCAGTCCCCCTCAGCCCCCTTCCTCTTGTGCTTGGGAACCCACTTCCTGTTCCTGCTCTGGAACCCAAACCAATTTTCCCCTTCTCTTTACAGCTACTATTCTTGCCACTTTTTCCTTCTTTTTTTTTCTTTCTGACTCCTTATTTCTCTATTTTCACCCACCTATTCTTATTTCCTGTTTCTCTTTTTTTTATTGCAAGTGAATTCACATCTTACAAGTCACCATATTAAAGTGTAGTGTATTGTTTTTTATATTCACAAAATTGCATGACTATCATCATGATCTTATTCCAGAATATTTTCATTACCTGAAAGAGAAAAACACATACCCATTACTGGTCACTACCTCTTATCCTCTTCCCTCAGTCCCTGGAAACCACTAACCTACTTTCTGTACCTAAGAATTTGCCTATTCTGGTTATTTCATATAAATGAAATCATATGACTTGTGACCTTTTGTGTCTGGCTTCTTTTGTTTTGCATAAAGTTTTCAAGGTTAGTCCATGTTCATACATGTTGCAGCATGTATTGCTACTTCATTCTTTTTCATGACTGAATAATATTCCATTTTGGAATATACCACATTTTGTTTATCCATTCATCAGCTGAGGGACACTTGGGTTGTTTTCCACTTTTTAGCGATTTTGAATAATGCTTCTATAAACATTTGTGTACAAGTTTTTGCATGGACGTATATTTTCACTTCTCTTGGGTATATATCTGGGAATGAAATTTCTGGGTCACAGTGTAACTTTACACTTAACATTTTAAGGAACTGTCAACCTGTTTCCCCCAAAGTGGCTGCACTTTATCCATTCCCACTAGCAATGTATGAGAGTTCCAATTTTTCCATATCCTCCCCAAAACTTATTGTCAGCTTTTTTTATGATAGCCATCCTAGTGGTTACTGGTTTCTTAGTCTCTCTTGGTTGTCACTTCCTCTGGGGAACTCTTTTGAGCACCTCGAATGCCTCCCCTTTTTAGATTGTGTTAAAAAGTTTTCTCCTATGTAGTTCCCTCGTGCCTGTGCTTGTAACATCCTTCATCACACTGAATTATAATTGTCTGTTAACTTTTATCTCCTCCATTAGAATGTGAACCTGTTAGAGAGGGTCCTGAAATTTTTCCTGTGGCATCTCCCCAGTTAACACAAAGCCTGACACAGTTATTTAGTCTTTTTTTTTTTTTAGTTGGTAGGAAACTTGAGCACTAGTCTTCGTAGCATTATTACCTGAGTTCCTGATCGTCAGAATGAAAATATTCATTAGTATTAGTTCTTAGCTAATATCTAGTTACTAGGGAAAGAAGACAGAATTTTTTAGCCTGTGTGTTTGACTTTCTAGAAAGTTATTATTATTGTTATTATTTTTGCTGTTGTACTAATATAGTACCTTCCTTTAATTCAACAGGAAGTTGGAAAGAAAGACATACAATATTGCCATAAAAGGAAAATGTCTAGGTAATTTAAAAAATATTAATCAATTAGCTATTTTTACGTTTTGACCCTTTTAAAAGTATAGCTGATTGAGAACTATGTGTTCCTTTTTAAAAATAATATAAGTTACATATACTAGACTTAAAAAATTCCAAATGTAGGTAGAAGTCAAGGACAATGTCATGACGTCTGTGGACCTTCAAACATAATGTTCAATCCTGATGGTGTTCAGTTCTAAGTGTAAGAAATCTGAGATTCATTAGCATCAGAGTTGAACAGATAGGGATCAGTGCTGGGGAACAAAAGCTAGAAGTGGAATTAAACATAATTAAAGACTTAACTTATAAGTTTGAATTAAAAAGTACATCCAGCTTGAAGGTTGACTCACACTAAATTATAATGCCCTGTGCATAAGTACAGATTAAAAGGCATGTTTAATTAGTTCTTTTGAGCATTTCTTCCCCGAAATCTATTTGTCTTTATAGTCAATATTTAGATCATTTTGTTTCCTGTTATTATTTTTGATCCCATAAGGATTTGTTTCACCGTTTTAAATTTCTCTTAACTGAAACAAGGTTATGCTTGGACTAGATAGCCGTTCCCTTATTTGACGGTGTGTTCAGTGTATTCTTGGAAATTCTATCCAGCTTCTTTGCTATGATTTTTATATGCTTCTGGAATGAAGTGGAAATGGGGGAGGGAAAGATAGAAACAAATGTAACTGGACCCAGATCGGTGAGATAGTCTCAAATGAGGCCAAAATGAGTCTGGCAGATGCTGTTCTCTTGTTTCCTAATGAAGCACACACATATTGTTAGTTGAATAATATGCACATTTCTTTCATTCTTCTAAGATTTTCTTCAGCTTCAGTAACAAACTTTACTTTTTTTTTTTTTCCTTTTTGTCTTTTTTTACTGACCGGTAACGGGATCGCAACCCTTGGTGTTGCGCCCGCGTATGACTTACTTGTCCTCCACCAGGCAAAAACACATCCATTCTGAAACTCTAGATTGACTGGCATCTTTTCAGAAAGAGAGATAAATCATTCTTTCTTTAGGGTTTCCATATTTTGTTCCCAATGTTGTTCTACAGCATGTATTACATTATAGTCGAGTGTCCTATTGTTAGATGAGTTTCTAAATATGTATCTGCTAAAGTATGGTGTTTTCTTTTTTTTTTTTTCTCCTTTTTGTCTTTTTTACTGACCGGTAACGGGATCGCAACCCTTGGTGTTGCGCCCGCACCGCGCTCAGCCAGTGAGCGGGAACCGGTCTCCACATGGGATCCGAACCCTCGGCGGGAGCGCCGCCGCGCTCTCAAGCGGCGCACTCTCCAGTGTGCCACCGGGCCGGCCCACAAACTTTACTTTTAAATAGGAGCCAGGAATGAATATTGAGAATTTTTTTTTTTTGAATGTATAAGAGTGTTTAGAATGGATACTTTGCTATGAAGGTTTGGTTGGTAAAAGATATAGTAGTGTCTTTTAAGCCTGGGAGTAAAGATTGTGGAAGGTGTGTTCTCTTTAGAGATATGAGTTTGAATCTTCATCTTGTGCCTCAATAGTTGCATGACTTTGACAAATTAATCTTTACGTGTCTGGCTTTCCTTATCTGTAAGATGGGTATATTAATTTGTGCTTTATAATATTGTTGTGATAGTAAGTGAATTTAATGACAGACAAGGCATTCCATTAATGGTAGCTGCTTTAAAATTGTCTTATTTACTGAATAAAACAGTTCAATAATTTTTAGGATAAAAAAGTAAATTTTCTTATTAAATACTTTTTTAATATCAGGTAGGTTTTATTCTCATGCTGTTCATTTTAGATATGTCTGGTAGCTGTATTTCCTTGGTTCCTATAGGTAAACATGATAGACAAAGAAAAAAAATGAAAAACCTTGAGTGTGGGAACACATCAATTTGTATAAATGAAATAGTACAGTACCATGTGGTGGTAATACGTACTTTATAAGGGTTTATTAAAATTGAATGAGAGTAAAAGGGATTCAATATCATTTTATTCCTTGAGGTATTTGGGTCACTGCAGAACACTGAGAATTAGCCTTAAAAAAGAGAAAAAAATGTATATATGTTGCTTCCCATAAATCTTCCAAAAAGTCCAATCGTATTATTAAATTTTTTTTTAACTTAAAGTAATTTTAGGTCAAAAGGAGGTGTAAAAATCATACAGAGTTCCCATGTATCCTTCACCCAGCTTCCCCAATGATAGTATCTTTAATAATCATAGTACAGTGATCAAAACCAGGAAATTGTGATTGGTAGTTTACACTTCCAAGACTTAACCTTTTCTAGTGTTTTTAAATGAAGGGAGTTCTTTATGTCTTGCTTAATCGATTTTCAATTAAGTATACTTTTTGAGAATAAGTGTGCCTAATGAAAAGACATTTTGAGATGAGAAATCCTTGGGTTTAAATCTTGGCTCTGCCACTTACTCCTATGTAACTCTGAGGACTTTTCTTAGCATCTGTGATGGTCTGTTTCTTCATCTGTGGCAGAGTTGTATGGATTAGCAATTGTGTGTGGTAGAGAACCTTTTCAATAAGTGGTAGCTGTAAGTGTTACTGTCCTGTTGCTATGTTTTCATCAACATTGAAAATATCTGGTTATTATCTTTGACGTGGTTTGTGTACTTTGAGAACACCTATCATTTAAGGACCAGTAAAGGGTAAATATAGTGTGATGACTTCATGGTTCCTCTGTGCCCTTCTCTTCTTAATATACATGTGATAGCTGTCTTGCTTCCCTTCCTTTCACTCCACCTTCCCTACCCAGCCAGCTCTTCCGTACCTTTTTCCTGCCTGATAGACCAGACTCCATTCCTCTCCATGTAAAGATTATATTTCTCCTCCAGGTGCCTTTTGTTATATGGGTTCTTTGGAACATAGTTCTTTTTAGTTTTTTTGTTTTGTTTTAATAACACCTCTTCTAACTTCATTCTGTTTTACAAGTAGTTGATTATAGCCCTAAGCAGATGCCTTCTTCAAACCAAGCTTGTACAGCTGGCTCTTGGGTATCCCTATACGAAGCTGCACCTGGGGCACACTGTTTCCAGGGCTGTGATGGGGTTTTAGAATGCTGCAGCTGCTTGCTGACTCGGTGACTGCGGGGAGGGTAAGGTGCCCTGTGCCTCATGCTGTCCACACCTGCTCATCTGGCCACCTGGGCACAGCTGCAAAGGTAGGAACAGAGTTCTGTGCCCCACTCTTTATTGTACCTTATTTAACCCAGAAGTGTCTAATGCTATTTAGCTTCAAAGTGTCTAGCCCTATTTAAATTCTTAAAAATGACTATTTTCGATATTGGCCCAATAAATGTGTTTTCTGGTAAGACCTTCCATTATAAGAGGACCTAAAGCTACCTTCAAGAGACAATATTCGGTTACTTTGGAGTAGGAATTTTTGTTTACTTTTAATTCATATTTATTATCCGAAAATTGGCAACAACCTCTTGACGTTTCTAGTCTCTTCTACAGCATCTCCTCCTCCTCTAAGCATCCTGTTCTCTTGAAGTGTGTGTGACCTATTCCTGTTTTCAAGTTTTTCCGTTTAATTATTTTGGTCCTTTGCACCTCTGCCCTTTTCATCTTTTCCAACTTTCCATTTCTAGGAGAATGATTGTATTTTCATATTTCTACATCTTATTCTAATGTGTTTAGGGAAGGCTTAAAAACGTTCCTTTATGTTTTAAAATGTCCCTTTATGCTTTGGCAAGTGGCATATCATTTCCTGCTTTAGTGTTGGCCTCAGTCCGACAAGCCAGGGCTGAAGTAGGGGTGAAAAGTTCACTCTCCGGAAGTGCTGTTTAGGGCAGCATCACGTGACAAGGAGCAGACCCAGACTGGTGGTAATTCCCTGTGGATGTGAGTCTTTGGGAGAAGGCAACACAGGAGGGAGGCTTTTTCCCCCCCTCAATTCTTCTCTGTGTGCTTGAGCTCTTGTTTACAATTCCTTTTAATGAGTGCATGTCACGATTATTACTATTCCAGGAACTCACCATAATGCTCTTATTATTGTCTATATCAGTGTTTAAAATTAAAAGTTGTAACCCATTGGTAGGTTATGCAATCGCGTTCGTGGGCAGAGATCAACATTAAAAAGTAAAAAAAGGAAAGAGAGCATATAAGCAGAGTGCATTATATGTAATACGAATATGTCTGATTATGTAAAACTTGAGTTTGATGATACATATACACACATATACATATACGTTCAGAGGTCCCTACTCATTTGTGTACGTGTGCATCCTGGCACGCAGGTATTTCCTGTTACCCTCATTCCTGCTCGTTTGAGAACCCAATCGTTCAAAGTGTATGCACTTGTCAGTGGATGTGTTCTTCTGAAATGTACATAGTTTGATATTTTGAATTTGTTGTAACTGCATTTTAATTTATGTAAGTGTGAGTTATATATCCCATTTTGTTTATTCGTATTTTCTCCACTCTGCCTTATGTTTTAAGGTTCATGGATATTGCTATGTGTACATCTAACCCATTGCCTCCAACTCCTCAGACTATGTTACAGTATGCCTAGAACACATTTTTCTTAGTAACTGCATTTTAATTTATGTAAGTGTGAGTTATATATCCCATTTTGTTTATTCGTATTTTTTCCACTCTGCCTTATGTTTTAAGGTTCATGGATATTGCTCTGTGTACATCTAACCCATTGCCTCCAACTCCTCAGACTATGTTACAGTATGCCTAGAACACATTTTTCTTATTTATACTCTCCCCCAGGGGTGGATACCCACATTGTCTCCATCTCACGTCACCACAGACACGACTACTGTGAAAACTTGCAGTCACACTCCTTACTGGAAGATACCAAAAGGGATTTATTTGGGGTCTAGACTACTAGTAGGGTTGTTGGGCCATAGGGCATATTTACACAGCTCATGTACTGTGTAGAGTATAATTTCATAAAGAGCTCTCAGATTATGTCCAGAGTAATTCTCCAGTTGAAGCCCCCACAAGCGGTATGAGTGTTTATATACCCACATTCCCAAGACTTAACATTATTAAGCTTTCTCATTTTCCCTATTTCTCTCTAGTGAGTGTAAAATAGTATCTTTTTGTTTTACTTTTCTTTTATATGATTATTGATGAATTTGATTACTTCTTCATATGCTTGTTTTTGGATTTTTCTCTTCTATCAATTCCCTTTCAAATTCATTGCACATTTTTCTACTGGAAGTTTTTATATTATTCCTATTGATTTTTAGGTATTCTTTGTATATTCCAGATAGTCCCTGGCTGATTTTAGACATTATAAGTATACTCCTAGCCTGTCATTTTTCTATTAACTATGTTCATTATATTCTTTATTGAAAAGAAATCTTTAATTTTGATGTAATTCAGTTAATTAGTATTTTACTTTGGGTGCTTTGCAAGATGTATTATTCCGTATTCCTCTGTTATAAAAATTATGTTATCTGTTATAGCAGCTTTATAGCTTTATCTTTCACATTTAGGTGTGTACATAGTGTACGTGGTGGTAGGTGGAAATCTAATTTTGTTTTTTCATATAGTGATTGTGTTTCTTCAAGTTGGTGTACCTTTGAGCTGTCTAATGTGCTCCACGGGTCTTTTTGTTCTTTCACCAAAGTTCATGTGGTAGGTGGAAATCTAATTTTGTTTTTTCATATAGTGATTGTGTTTCTTCAAGTTGGTGTGCCTTTGAGCTGTCTAATGTGCTCCACGGGTCTTTTTGTTCTTTCACCAAAGTTCATGGTGTTTTGTTACTATCATGTGGAAGTATATTTTACTGTCTGGTAAGTTAAGTCCTGCTTACTGTTCTTTAACAAAGTAGACGGGTATCTGTGAACTTCCCTTTTCCATATGAATTTTGAAATAAGAGTGAATCTATTAAGTTTCTCAAACTACAACTGGATTTTGATTTGGATGATAAAAAATTTATAAATTAAAATAGAAGAACTAACATCTTTTCATGAGTTATTCTATCCAGGAGCTTTCATTGTCTCTTCATCTCATCACCTTCTGTGTATTTTATTACAATTCGAATTATCCTCTACAGAGATGTAGGTATTCTTGCTCTCACTTGGAGCCACTAGAAGAACACAAATAATACATATTATCCATAAATTCATTCTAAGATAATTATAGAAATTGAGGATTTAGCAGTTGTTAAGGTAGTAATATCCTTTGATCATGGATTATTTCTGCTACAAGAAATTTTAAAGATAGTGTCAGACACTCCAACCTACTATAAATAAGAAAACTAGTCCCTAGTGAGGTTAAACGGTTCACTCAAGATTACAGAATTAGACAGTGAGAGAATCTCAAATTGAAATCAGATTTCTTCCTCCTAGTCTATTACTTTTGCCAACAAACCATTCCCGCAATAGCTATATACCTCTGATATCTTGAAACTCAGTGTGTTTTTTCCCCTGATAGAGTTAATGTTAAGGCTTGCTTATGCTTCCAGAGAAATCAGATTCTTTTCTCACTAATGGTCACATGAAGAATGATTGACCTGCCAAAGCCATAAGGTAGAAAGGAAAAAAAGAACCTCTTGAGCATCCTACTATTCTCTTATTAATAACGATGTGAGTTAGCATTTGGGTTCATTTTCAGTAGTTACATCCTTACATTCTAGCTGTGGGGTGATAGTGACTTTAAAAAATATATACAGTGGTACTTGCAGAAAATAATTGTCACACATTAGCATGTTAATGATGTGTTAGAGTGCTAAACATGGCTGGCACACCAAAGCAGGAGAGAAAGGGTCTCTCCTCACTGCGTCAGCTCTGCAGTACACAATCCACGTGGGAGGTGCTGCTGAGGTGGACTGGCAGGGCAGTCTTCATTACCGAGATGCCTTTTTACCCTCTTCCCACATGCATGTTGAAACTTGGTTTTTACTGTCTTTTAACCCATCTGATTTCCCACAAATAAGTTGGTTTGGGGACAGAAATGAGTGCTCTTCCATTTCTTAGACAGACAGTAGAACTCATAAGGGAATAATAACAAAAATAATCCTTCTGTTTTAATGACATCAATTGAATAACATTAAAAAGTCAAAGCTCACATGATTTCATAGCATTTTAACTCTGTGCATTTGAGTATAAATAACATGTCATCTTGCTGTGAGTATGTCTGTGTAGTAGAGCCATTAACTTAAAACCAAATTCTGTGTGTGTGTGTGTGTGTGTGTGTGTGTGTGTTTCTGGGGCTAGTCATGCTGGTAGGTGGCAGAGAAAAATTTTGCATGTTTCCTGAAGAGAGCTCATTCTGCTTTTTGTAGCTGATATGGATACTACTCTCCCTTACAGGAAACATGGAAATGCTGGTGAACTACCATATGGCAGAGTGACTTCTGATCCACATCTTCATGCTCAGCCTTTTTTCTGAATTTCAGTTTCCTATCTCCACTCACCTGTCAGGACTTCTTTACCCAGCTTCTGATATGGATACTACTCTCCCTTACAGGAAACATGGAAATGCTGGTGAACTACCATATGGCGGAGTGACTTCTGATCCACATCTTCATGCTCAGCCTTTTTTCTGAATTTCAGTTTCCTATCTCCACTCACCTGTCAGGACTTCTTTACCCAGCTGTTCCCTGGCTACCTACCCACATCAGTTCAACGCATCTAAAACCAAGTTCACTGTCTGGCTAAAACCCAGACCTCCTTTGGAGTCCTCTGTTTCTCTAAGTGTTAGCAGCACTCTCACAGGTTTATAGGCTAATCCTTCCCATGCCTCATCCATCAAGTACTGTTCACAAGTGCTGTGTAGCATAGCTCGGGTTTGTACCTTTCTTCTCTCCTGTCACTGTCTCTTAATGCAGGTCTCATTGCTTACACTGCAGGCCTGGGCTGTCGCTCTCTGTTGTGTTACTAAACCACCTTCCATCTCTTGGTCCAAAGCTGACCTGGACCTTGGTGTCAGATGTGACCATTTATTATCTGTTCACCTTGGGCAGCTTACATTACTTTTATGAACCTGATTTTTTTTTTTTATCCATCAAGTGTAAACAGTAACAAATAACTCGAAGTCTTGTTTGAAGGATTAAGAAGATGATAAACACCAAGTGTCCAAACACAGTGCCTGGCATATAGTAGGAGCTCATCTCGTACCACCGTCCACCCGGATTTCTTTCAACATCGATTTCTTACTTTTCAGGAAATACAAGCTCCTTCTTGCTGTCTGTCTTCAGAGCACCTTTTTCCCCCCCAGCTTATATTTCACCTTCCCTGATTACACAGTCCAAAATCGCCTTTCCTAGCCCTGCCCCATCACCATTTAGCCCATCACTTTTATATTTTTGCCTTTTAAAAAAATCTCTCTCTCTTTGACATTATCTTCCATTTATTTGTCTAGCTTTCCAAATCTGTCCTTTCCCCAACTTCTACACGAGAATGTAAGCTCTGTGAAAGCAAGGGCTGTGACTGTCGTCTTTGCTGTCCCGGCCCAGGATGAATAAGCGAGGCTTTGATATCTCTGTGAGGCTTATGAGTTGCGACTCAGCCTTCACACACAGAGGCTCCAAGCCCATAAGCCCTTCAGCATACACAGCCGCTGCAGCAGGAAGCAGATGGAAGAGAGATCTCTAAACGTGAAGATGTAGCCTCGTGGGGGCTGAGAACCTACCTGGATAGACTTTTGTGTTTCATACCTAGAAGAATCACCCTAGGAGTGCTGATTATAAGGAAAGACCTGAGTAACTCCATACAATTAAATGGTTCTTTCTGTTGGATCAGGTAGACTTTCTGATAGCCATCCCATTCGTGGCCTTGGCTTTCCTTTACCTGTGTTGTGGATCCCTGCTCAGGCCTCAGCCTGCCTTGCTCATTACCAGAGCTTTACTCCATTTACAATCCTGCTGCAGGGCACTTAATCCTGCCCCGAGTGACAGCAGATTCAACCTTGCTCAAGGCTTGGCCTCCTCCTGGCCCTGCCTCTCCCTAGCCTGCTTCTCTGGGTTGTGCCCTCCTTCCCATCTGTGTAACCCTGAGAAGGCCTGCACCGTCGCTTTACCATCCTTTTTCCCATTCAGTGGACAAAGAGTGAGCACTTGCTCTGTGCAGTGGGTGAGGCTCTCCCCTTTCAAGTCTTGTGTATTAGACCGGAGTGAAAATAGCACACTGACCAGTCCACTGTGGAGGCCAAAACTGTGTCTACATGTCTCCATGTCATCGCCTCCCACCCTTAACCTTCAGGTTTCCCTGCTGCTGAGGCTTCCTAGTCCACCACTTTGTTTTCATTGACCCACTGCTGAGACATGCCCACTGCTTCCCCAGCCACTCTAGGGTGAGCTTGAACTTCTTAGCCTGACATTCAGGCCTTGCCCAATCTGAACTGTACCTCGTTGCCAATCGTGATTTGTAAGTGAATACTTCATCCCACCTTGCCCAGGCCTACCAGATACATTTCCACCGCAGGCTTGTAACTGATGCCACAGCCACACTTCTGCCTAGAATGTCTCTTCTGCTCCTTTGTGCATATTCAAGCCTGAGCTGCACTTCAATTCACAGCTCAAGTCCTGGTTGCTCCAGGGAGTTTCTCCAACGATTTCAGTTACAACTGGTCACTCCTTTCCCTTGAACTGTTTTCTTTTTTGCAATACTCTTCACTTGGTGGGTGGCTTCTGCTTTTTCCAGTGTCACCTATCTGTAGGTGACAATATTGAGAATCCTCACTTGTCTTGAAAGCCCCTTAATGGAAGGGATGTTTTCTTTCTTCTGCTTCTTCTTTTTTTTTTTTTAATGTTGCAAATATTCTAGCTGTTGTCAGTTATTGGTGAAGATGATAATATTTGCCATTTTTCTGGGTATTGTCTTTCATACATTGTACTTGATGATTTGCATGTATTAGCTCATTTGACTCTCCAATCACCCTGTGCCAAAAACCATGTATTTAAAGACAAAATGGAAATTTATTTCATTCAGCTAGTAGTTGCGGAAGTCTGGTTTCAAAGGTCTGATTTTAAAGCTTGTGCTCTTTCTGACATCCCGGGATGAGGGCCCCAAATGAGATTTCTGATGTGATCTCAATGCTCTGGACCCTGTTACTAAAGAAAGGATATAGTAAAGAAGGTGAAAGCCTCAAAGCCTGTCAGTGAAACCCATACACATGTGCACAATTTTCTTCTTTATGTCAAACTATTTTGAATTTTTATTTTGTCATCAGAAGATGAATGGACAGCTAGTTCAATTGGATTAGGTAATGGGAAATATTGACAAATAGATAAGAAAATATCATTGATAATCTCTGAAATGTGTTTTAGCTAGTGGTTTGTTTTTTTTTTTTTCTTTTCCCTTTTTGTCTTTTTTCGTGACCGGCAACGGATCGCAACCCTCAGTGTCGCGCCCGTACCGGACCGGGACCGGCTACGGGATCGCAACCCTCCGTGTCGCTCCTGCACCTCGCTCAGCCAGTGAGCGGCCGGTCTGTATGTGGGATCCGAACCCTCGGCGGGAGCGCCGCCGCACTTCCCAAGTGGCGCACTGTAGCAGTGCGCCACTGGGCCGGCCCTAGCTAGTGGTTTTTAAGACTCTTTTTAAACTTTTTCCCTAGACATGTTTACAAGTAAGAAAACTATTGGGTTTTGAATCTTTTTTTTTTTTTTTTTCTGTTTTCTTAGGAGTCAGCGTGGATAGTGGAAGGATCATTGGCATTTCAGCAAGTCAAATGTGGTTTTAGATTTATACTGAATACCAGAGAAGAGACACATGAGTGTAATTTCTAAATAATTTGCTAGGAAACTGAAGCAATAAAATCCCAACCTTTGAATCTATCTTTAACATGTAACAGGTTACATATCCTTCTAAATCCTTTTTTTTTGGGGGTGCTTTTTACAAAGGCTTACGTTCTTCTTGTGCTTTAAGTAAAAACCCCATATAACCTTAATAATAACAGTCAGTGCTTGGTATGCACTTTTTTGTGCACACATTATAATTTGCTATAATTTAATTATTGCTATCATCACTTAAAAAGTTTTAATAAACAGATACCAGTACCGCAGAACCACTTAGCTTTAGGTAAATTAGGATGTCAACTTTTGATGCAGTGTTTTATGACAGGAAGAGCACCGGAATAGAAGTTTTAGAAATTTAGGGCAAGCAATTTTACCTTCTCAGGGCCTAGGTTCCAAAAAACAAAATCAGGGGATTTGACAAGATGGTCTCTAAGGTCCTTTTAGCTTAAAATATTTTGAAATCTAAGACTTTATGTCCACTTATTGCCTCATTAATCTTTCCTGCAATAGAAAACCTAATGTCTGGCAACCTGGGAGGCAATAGAAACAGTGTGTTTTAGAAGAATTGGAAAGACGGTTGGAATGAAGTGGTTATTCATTTCACTCTGTGTTAAAGACAGCAGTGTCTGGAATATCAGGGAATGGACAAGATGCATCAAAAGGTCTCATTAGTCCTATGTGATAAAATTTTTCAAAAAACTGGATAGTAGGATCTTACCTGTCCATAAAGAGTCAATCCTGAGTTAAAATTGGCGTGGAGCTTGCCTCTGTTTTTGTAAATTGAAATAGCCAAAGACAATATTATTGTAATATGAAGTGCACATTTAATGTTTCCTTTCTATATGTAGGGCGTTCTATCCAGGATCAACTTAACGTTAAGACAGTATTTTTATCCCCATTTTTCAGACAAGAAAACCGAGGTTTAGCACGATGCAACTTCCCTAAGGTCACACAGAATTGTGGAGTCACAATCCAATCGTGTCTGTTTGATTGCTTATTCTGGGCCCTTTACATTGTACTCATTTCTATCAGTACCAAGTTTTCTGCCTGAAATGTTGTGTACAGGTTCGAGATCCAGCACTCTGTTTCTGTCGTTAGCTGTGTATAGTGTGTGTGCTGAAACTCACTACCAGCTTTTTTTCTGGTGTTATGACTTAATTAAATGTTGAATAATAACGAAGGCATACTTCTATAGGAAGCGTGAAAACACTGTTTACACCTGACAAAATCAACTCACTGTTATGTCTATCAGGGTACAAGAATGCAAATTGTAAAGTGCTAGACAAAAGCATTTTCTATCATTTTCTCATTCTTAAAATTAGGGGCAAACATTACCAATGGAATGAAATGAATATTCTTTCACTAGTACTTTTCCTTTCTAGGAACAACCCGATTCTCATTTGTTTTTTCCAGATCCTAATATTATATGCAAAATATTTCAATTTATGGAAAGTCAAATGACACAACATTTTAAAATACAGACATCTTTAGACTGATGTCTCTTATTACTCTTTACTTTGGTTCTTAAGGTAGCTGCCTCAGAGATGTTAAGAGCCCATTATTTGTTTGGTCTGTTATTATTGAATTGTCATTCCATTTCAAAATTATTCTTCCAGTCTAGATTTTAAAATAATTTTGAACCAGGGTTCAATGATTTTGAAATGATTTTTTTTTTCCTACTGATTTAGCTTCCTAAAGCTATGCTGTCCAATATGGTAGTCACTAAGTGGTTATTTAAATTTTAAGTAAAATAGATTAACAATAGATAAAACTAGAAATTCAGCCCCTCAGTTGCAATCGTCACATTTCAAATGTTTAGTCGTCACATGTTGCTAGGGACAACCAGACTGGAAAGCCTGGATATTGAACATTTCCATCACTGCAGAAAATTTTATCGGATAGTGATGATGTAGGGTTATTTTAATGGTCTGCTTTAATCAATCTGTGTATTTGGGTTAAAACATTATGAATTGGGTCATTGCCATAAAGGGTAGCCAAATCTTATAGCCAGAAGAGGTTCTGGTATGCACAGTGTGCTCTGGAAACTCTGGGAGGGGTACATATTATGTTGTTCGCTCTAGTGTATGTAATTTTACCTTGTTTCAGAATCTGTCTTCTGAGTAATTATCATTTTATTAAATGCACTGACTGCACCACTGGTTTTGTTTTGTTGTATCTTTGGTGCGTAGAGCGAGTAAAGAGCAGCCGCAGACTCAAACTAATTTAGCATAAAATCCTAACACCGGGAGTCTTAAGTTACAGAACTACTTGTTTAAGTTCATTTTATAGTCAGGAGATTGTCCTACAGAAATTCACCCTTGAAGGCCTCAGGGAGTTCAGCAGCCTGTTTGGTGGCTGTCTGTCCAAGTTCCTTGAGGCAAAGAAAACAGACAATGCATCCTTGTTTTTTGACATCATTATTGAATGTATTTAAGTTTTGAGTAATTTGTTTAACTAGCGGTATTTTGCACAGTGAATAAAAATTTTTTTGGGTATGAAATTTAATACTCATAGTATCTTCAGAATAATTTTAACACTTGCCAGATCTCTGTATGTACTACACAGCTCTGGGTTGGTGTCCAGATCCTTTACTTGCTGAAAAACCTCTGCTCTGCATTGCTGATTTGTTATCACTAGTAACAGGAAGTACAGAAAATATATGTGTCTAAAAAAGACATGGAAGGTGATTCGTTTTAATTTTTTTCTTGCTCCCTCCAAGCATACAATACTTGGCCAATTTTCTCTCCTAATTCTTACGTTTCTCATTCATTGATAAATGAATAGAGCGATGTTAAAAAGATAATTGACAGACTATACAGTTAGCTCAATGGTAATGAAAAATGACAGGACAAGGCACACTACCAAGGGCTTGTCCGAAATTTGATATGAATTTGGAGAACAATTTTGTTTTCGAGTAGTTCTGGTTCTCAAAATCTTTTGTGATTATAAATATCTTCACAAAATTTTTTGTTATATGTATAAATTTTAGTATAAGGCTTTTGCTTAGTTAAGATGTTATTCTGATTCTGTCCTTTTTTCTTTTTTTTTAAACCAGACCCCATGCATATTATAAACAAGAAGGAATTGTCGTTCACCTCATAGGTCCTTAAGAGATCTATTTATGGAGATGACTGAAGCAGGGATGAGTGGGTGGGTTGGTGCCTCCAGTGATATAATCTTAGCTTCCTGTGTTTGGAGCTTACAAAGGATGTCAGCTGTCTATCATCCTTCCACATCCTACCTAATCTGAGCCTAGTTGGGTTAAAACTTAGAAAATTTCTGTAGTCAGTCAAGAGTGCATGTCAAAGAGTTAGTCCAGCAAACGAGCTTACAACATTTACTATCTTACAAGGTTTCTCTGCTTGAATTGTAACCTTACTTACTGCAGTTGCCATGGTTGACACTGGCTCTTCTGAAAGTGGCAAATTGTTTAGTTGGCATTTGTTTCATAGGCCAGTTTGGTTTTAAATAATTCAAAGAATTTAGTTAGTGTAATCATCTCTATTCACCTCTCTCTTTTTGTTAAGTGATTTACCAGGACTAGAATAGCAACTGAGCAACTCTTTTTGAATAAAAGGGAGGAAAATGTTTATTTTGCAATACAGCATTCTTTTAAAATTTGTTTGTTATGTTTGGAAGCTCAGAACAGAAATGTAAAACAGTTGACTCTAGTATGAGCAGTTTCAAAGTATGAGCAGTTGGTCCATGGTTAGGCTGAAATGCTTTCTTAATATAAGGGTTTATAGGAGTGAATGAAGGAGAGCAAGAAAAATGTTGACTATGTGTCATTAAAATAACACTGTCAAGGTTCTAGATACTTCTTATTCTGTGGGAAAGGAAGCTGTGAGTACATATGAAGAAAAAAAAGAGGTTATGCAAAGTTTGGTTTCTCAAATGCAAAGTCTTTTGTTCTTAGCCTATGCTTGGTATTATGGATTTTGGAGAAAACTGTATGTATTTCTATTTTCTATTTCTATTTCATTTGATTTTCTCATCTTTTATATTTGGCCAGCAACATTCTGAGAACATACTGTACACATGTTCTGGTGCTGTTTGAAGGCCCTCTGAGAGGCAGGAGTTGATTGAAAGCTCTCAGTTCTACTGAAGTGGGTGGCCAAAGAACTGGAACTGAACAGCTGCCATCCACCCATTGAACTTTTGTCATTTATAAATTATTTTCCATGCCATCTGGAGCAAGAATGGTGCCATGGTTTAGAGAGACTGTGTGTGGGGTGCAATCATATCTAGTGCTTAAATAGCTTGCTTATTACCACATTCAACTGAAGTTTTAAAATCTTTATTTGCTTGGAGGCTTAAGCATGTGAATAAATATGAGTGACTTCTTTAAATGTCACATGAAAGACACTACCTCCACCTCTACCAACATGTTTCCCTCCTCCTCTCCCTTCCAGTGACTATATCCTGCTTGCTTTCAGCTCCAGTGGAAAATGCATTAATCCCAGAGTCTCCATGAGGTTTCCTGTTTGATGACATAATCAGAAAATCCTCCTCGTGTTGCCCGTGGGGCTGCTGTCTGGATATTATGTTGTCTTGGTGAGTGAAACTCAGCCATCAGAAAAATCAGCACAGGCCATAAACTCAGGGCCTAAAATGCATTAATATAATGCTAAGAGAAAGAAAGTTGTGGGCACGTCTACAGCACTGGTCGGGAATTTCATTAATGTGCAGATTCTCGCTGGCATCCAATCATTGGCTGGTGACTCCAGTACATATGGCATGAGCTGCTGCAATGCCACTAGCAGGAGGTATTTGAACTGCTCCAGTGTAAGCTGTTAGACTACATTTTGTGGAAAAATACCACAAACGCTTGACTACCAGATTTGGGTGGTGTTGATTTAAGTTAGTTCCTCTCCCCCGTCCTCCTCTGGGGCAGCCTGTTTATCTAATGAGTTTTGACTTTGGTGTTGATCACAGGAAGCTGGGAGAAAGTAAACTAGTGGAAACAGTCAGAAATAGGAGGTGAGGGTACATTTTAAAATGATAAAAGCAAAAGATGGCATCTGACATGTAACGTGGTTTTTAAAAGTTCCAAAGATAAGATATTGTGAGGCAAAAACTTTGGTAGCTGTGAGTATAGTTAGAAAGAAGAAACTTCAGTATAAAAGCAGAACCAAGAATAAAATATTTAGATGCCAAAGGGCATGTACAGATTTACAAGTTTAGAAGTTATTGGCATAGGAAATTGAGCATATGCTTAAATATGGATTTCCTTTGCTGTTTGGAGAATGTTTCATAATTTTTGTTGTTTTGGTAGGCTGCCATAACCTTCCATTTGGTTGGCTTAGATGGAGTATCTCTTGCCTTGTGTCTTGGAAATTCAAGCTTGATTGGCACTTGGTCAAGATGAGAGCAAGGAGCAGGCCCGTTAGGAGGATTTACAAGTTCTCCATGCAAGCCGCCTCTGTGATTCTCCCTCCTGTTGTTGGACCAGACTCCCACATGTCTAGTTCACGGGGTGCTGGAAAGGGAAAGAGAGAAGATGCTACCAAATAGAGCTTCCTTGGAAGGGAGTAAAAGAGAAAGAAGAGGGCTTTAATCTCCAGCCAGTTGAAAGCCTGTGTATCAGAGGTGTCCTTGGGTTTTACATATTGTATTCCAGGCAATGATACATCTTTCACAGATGCTAACCCTGTGGTTGGAGAGTCTGGACTAACATGACACTAGGGAAAAAAAATGATATTCCTTTATGGCTACTGTGAACTTTTTAAAAAATTTACAAGTGACTACTGAATGAACTTTAAAACTCGGAATTCTGGATTGCAGGTTCTATGACCTGTTTTCTTGCACAGTGCTATAGAGGTTACATGACCAAGCTATGCGCGGTTACTCTCAAAACTGTTCATTTAACCAGCATATACCTTATACTAGAGTAATGCTACTCCAGGGTGGGAAAGGATTTTAAATATCACACCTGATGGGCAAATCTCTTTAACTAGGAGGGTTGTGACCTGCAGAGAGAGGGGGAGATGAGGATTCTATATATACATATATAATGTGGCTTGATTGGATTAGTGAATTCACCATGTCAGAAATCATATTGAGCTGAATGTTTCAGGACCTCCGTGTGGATAAAGTCATACCCAAATGGGCACACTGGGACTCTGATTGAAGTTATTTCTAAGATACTGCCCTTCCTTTCTCACTTCAAGATCTTTTTGAATCCTCCATCTGTACTTTTTGCCTGTTCCAAGTTTTGGTCCAAAATGTGCACTCAAAAGACTTGAGACTTGAGGTTAAATCCCAGCTCTGCTATTTTCTGGCATTGTGACAACAAATGAGTGATTTGACTGCACTAAGTCTCAGTTTCCTCATTTGCAAAATGGAAAATAATATGTTCTAACTCCCTTGTCGAGTTGTTGTGAAGGAAGAAAGTAACAGTGCATGGAGACACAATTGAGGGAAAAAAATGACAGCACCGTCCAAATATTAGTTTTTATTAAGCAATACAAAAAGATGATAAATATTCCTTCTTTGGCTTCATTCAGATCATTGGTTGAAAAAAATGCTGAAGCCAAAGGACCAAGGATAAAACCTGCCTCTAAGGACCTTCCACATAATGGCATTGAATGGATGTTGACAACTTTTTGGTTCATCTGTTTATAAGTCTAACAAACTGCACTACAATTCAGCCCATAGTTTTACTGCTTGTCCCTTAAGTTTCTTCCCTTAAGATTTCTTACTCAAGTCCAAATATGTTATGTCCCATGTATTTCCCTCATCTGCCAGGCTGCTAGACTTGTCAGAGAAGGAAATGAGGTTTGCCTCATCCCTGTTGAACCCACACTGTCTGCCAGGATTGTTGCTTTCTTTTCTGAGTAGTCACAAACCATTCTTTTAACTATCTGCCAAAAATCTTGTCCAGGATCAGTAGTAGATGCGCTGGTGGTGTGTAGTATTGGAATTCTTGCTTCCTTTTTTTCCCCTTGTCTTTTTGAAAGTGGAAACTTTATTTCTCCTTCATCTCCAGTCTTCTGGCACCAGTCTGTTTCTCCATCAGTATGTACAGGAAGGAAATTCAAGAGCAGTGACCTTTTGTTTGAGTCCAGGTTGCATGCACTTTGCCATTCTGGTGGATCATCTCAGTTTTGTTTAGCTTGCGGTAAATATTTAGCAGCAGCAGTGTGTGCTTACTATTATAAATTCATAATAGCTGAAATCCATGTAATGGGAAGACCTAAGAAATGTATTCCTATATATTATAAATGCATTTTAAAATCCATTGTTGCTCTCGGTTTCCTTACAAAGGCAAAACCAACAATAACCTCAAAAGCCTGTGTCTCATTAAGAACATCATAATAATACAATTTTATCGTTAAAAAAAGCTGAATTTTTTTTTTGTAATAAAGAGCCTAAGAGAGCCCACTATATGCAATTTTACTTTGCCCTGTTAGTTTAAGGTGGACATGGACAAATAATATAATTTAAAATGATTTGCTCTTAAGGTTCTAAACAATAATGCTAATAAATGTGGCTGTTTAGTGAAGAACTATTGTATTATATGCCATATATCAGACATTTTACATTTATTACCTTATCTAGTACAATTACTCTGCAAGGTAGGGGTTTGCAAATTTTGAAGATGAGAAAACTGAGACTTAGGCAGCTTTAGTAAAATGCTTATTAAGTGCCAACCTAGAATTTGAATTTATATCATGTGATTTCAGAGCCTCAGATTTTTCCATTACGCCATGTTATAACTTTAAATGATGTTTTCCATTTGACTTTAAAAGTTTTTACTTGCTCGGTATTGTAATGACTGTGCTGAGTGACCTTTAACTTGGGCTATGTCAGTGAAATTGCTTTAATAAAGCTGTGTTTTATTAATAAGTTGAGTGATTGTTGAATTGGACTGCTTTAAAAATTTCAGATTGGGGCTGGCCCGGTGGCACACTGGATAAGTGCGCCGCTTGGAAAGTGTGGTGGCGCTCCTGCCCGAGGGTTCGGATCCCACATACAGACCGGTTCCCGCTCACTGGCTGAGCGAGGTGCGGGAGCAGCACCGAGGGTTGCGGTCCCGTTGCCGGTCCCCGGTCCGGTACGGGGGCAACACTGAGGGTTGCGATCCGTTGCCGGACACGGAAAAAGACAAAAGACAAAAAAAAAAAAAAAAAAAAAAAAAAAAAAAAAAAA